>NW_021319083.1:25403179-25404637 GCF_001605985.2 Dendrobium catenatum
GAATGCAAATAAAATTAAAATATTAGGCAAATTATAAAATTCATAGAATTTAAGAAGAGATATAACTTAGATAATAAAAAGAATTTATCAACAGCATGGTTCAATTTAGACACTAATATAGAGAAAATTATTGCAATAAGGATGAATAAAAAATTATATATTTCAAATTTCAATATGAAATATAAATGAACATAAGATTAATTTGAATTAAGAAATTAAAAGAGTATGGAAAGAAATAACTACCACATGTGGCGCTTTGCGCATCTTTTTTCAAATTTGTGGCACATTTTTACGCATCTTCTCACTTTGGGCTTATTTTGTGCCTCTTTTTCACATTGCGAACCTTTGCGCATTACTTTTAATTTTTGTACATTTTTATAATTTTCAAGAGTAATCGTATTCTTTCCAAAAACAACAATATAAAATTTCAAATCTTTATAAGTGCATAAATATTAATTGATAAGTGAAATACAAAATAAGAAAAACATCACACTTGCAATAATAATATTAACAATAATGTAGACTAAATAAGAGACATGGATTGATAATCATAATAACATCAAGTTATAAGCAAAACTTAAATTTAAAAAAATTAGATTTTTCAATGAATTTAATTTTAACTTACAATTCAAGATATAACACTATTAAGATTAAAAATCTAATGATTTTCATAATGCTACCACACATTTCAATAATATTAAAGCAAAAAACACAAGATCATATATTAATATCAATGTGATAAAATTACAATCTAACTCAAGATATCAATATAAAAACAAAACATCTAAAGAAAAGCAAATACAACAAACTTTCTTAAGAGAACAACTAATACATAAACTACAGAAAACACACAAAATAAATGCAACATTCACTCAGACGGACCCTGATCTGGAGGAGGAGGAGGTGCAGTACCAAAGAAGTTGAAATAACTACTGATCATAAGCATATTGGAATTTATGTCATTTATCTGATCGCACATAAATCCTATATCTTGATTGTATTGTATATCCTGCTGCTGCAAATGAGCTTCAATTTGATCAAACCTTTGATCAAAATGAGTCTCTAAACTGTCAAATCTTTGAACCAAATCCTGATAATTTGGTTCACTAGCAGGTGTAGGCTCAGCTTCTTCTGATTCACTAATAAAAATATGAGTTTTTCGTGGTTCCTCCTTATTGAAGATTGCTCTAAAGGATGCATCATTATAGTAGAGCGATTCTTCAAATTCTTGGTCTAGATCACTACGGGAAAACACGTGAATACCGGTGGAGTTTTCGGCGGATTTTTTTAGACGGTAATAAACGACATACTCACCGACGGATTTGTTCGACGTAAGGCTTGCGTCAACATTACAGACGGAACATACATCGGCAATTCACCGACGCTGTGTCCGCCAGAAAACCCGACGGTATAGGGATGCTTGAACCATTTCCGTCGCATGTTACGGCGGAACTATTC
>NW_021319083.1:25404737-25421694 GCF_001605985.2 Dendrobium catenatum
CAGAGATAGCAACGATCTCTTAGGCTCGATAATCTACTGTCGCCCCCCACCCCCCTCTTGGTAGCCTTTGGGATATTAACTTAGGCTTAACAACCTAATTACTAGACTCAACATGTTTAACCTTTTTTTTGTGCTTAGAAATCTAAAGATTATATGCGTGTTTCAACTTATGCTATTGGTAAAGAAATTTGGGATATATTGCATTTCACCTATGAAGGAAATGAAGCTAAGCAATCTAGGTTAAATTTTCTATTACATGACTATGAACTTTTTTGTATGAAACCTACTGAATCAATTTCTAACATGTATACTAGGTTTACTCAAATTGTCACGTTATTGCATTCCTTAGGAAGAGAACTTACAATTATGAAAGAGTTAATAAGATTTTGTCATGCTTGCCTTCTTTTTTTGATGCTAAGATTACTGCAATTACTAAATCTAAGGATTTGAATACTTATTCTATTGATAACTTACTTGGGTCACTCATTTCTTTTGAGCAAGGGATGAACCAAAGACAACTTAATGTAGGTGAGAAGAAGAAGAAGAAAACTGTGGTGCTGAAGGCTAATGATACAGATACAAATTCTTTTGGATCTGAAAGCGATGATGTTTCCTTCATCTTTAGGCAATTCAAAAACTTTCTAAGAAAAAATTACAAGCATCATCAGAAGTGGAAAAAAAAGGCAAGGATAGCAAAAATTTTAAAAGTTCTTCTGATGTAGTTTATTTTGAATGCATGAAGTTTAGACATGTCATAGATGATTGTCCTACGCTTAAGGATCACTCAAGCAAGGAGAAGGGTGAGAAGAAACTCAAGTACAAGAAGGACAAGAGGCAGTTTTAAAAAGCGTTATGGGCAAATTCTATATCTGACTCCTCTGAGACTGAACCTGAGGAGGAGACAAAAAACTTATGCTTGATGGTCTGTGATTATCTTAGTCAGTCTAACTAAGAATATGTATGTGAACCAACCTATGATCAATTACTTAAAGTTTGTGAGAAAATTCATGCATTATATATAAAACTTAAGAAAACTCATACTAGTTTGAAATTGGAGTTTTTGAAATTGCAAAAAGAACATGAAATTATATTAAAAGATCACTCCCAAATTGATAGCAATAATATATCTTTACTTGATGAGTTTTATGAATTGAATAAAAAGTATTATGAGTTGATTATTGAGCATGATTCATTGAAAGCATCCTACACCTCACTTGAATATGATTTTAATACATATATTGATGAATCTGAACATAGGGAGCAATATTTAAGAGTTGATAATATTGTTTTAGAAAGTGCTAACTTGAGGTATAAAGCTAAATTGAATGCACTTGAGGAAAAGAGGACTACACCCACACTATATCTAAAGCCAAAATCTAGGAAGAGGTATTATAACCCAAACAAATTAGTAAATCCTTTTCCTGGTATTAGATATTTTTCATGTGGCATGCTAGGGCACATTTCACACACTTGCACTATTCACTATAGTACACATTGGTTGTGGAGACTCAAATTATATGATTTACAGCACAACACATGCATTGATTTTTTCCTTTCCATAAGAAGGGATCGAAACCTGTTTGGGTTCTTAAATCTGACGTTTGATAATTTTGCAGGCTTGCTCTCGTAAAAGGCCTCATGAGAGAATGTGGTACTTGGATAGTGGATGCTCACGGGTCTTAATTGCATAATCTTGCTGCTTAATAAATTCTAATTTGCATGTTTTCTTCTCTTTAGCTTATTGTTATTTTTAATTTCTTCCTCTTTAGTCTTAAGTGTTGTCTTTTTTTTATTTTCTATTATTTTGTAGTGGTTTCATCTCTAATGTTTTTATTTGCTAGTTTTTCTTTTTGGTCATAGATAAAATGATAATATATGTCTTGTTTTTATTTTTTTGAAAATTTGTAGTCAATGTTTTACATCTCAAAATTAGTTAAAGGGAGAAACACCATTGATTGTTTCCCTCCCTCTAACCTCTTTTAGCGGTGTAATTTTCTTTTCTAAACAAAAGTCTACCCAATGTGGTGAAAATTTCTAATTTAATTGATGGCAATTTTTCAAATTGGATTGGGGGACAAAGCAGCTTTCGACAAGGATATCCCATGTCTCCATTTCAATTTATTCTTTGTGCTTAATTGCTATCCAATGCGTTTAAACAAAGGGGGGAAACAATTGGAGTTCAGCTATGTTCTAAAGGTCCCATAATATCTCATTTGTTGTATGCAGATGATGTGACTATCTTCTTGGAAGCCAACTTGAAGGTAGTCAAGGAGATAAAATCAATTTTGAAAAATTTCTACGGTTGGTCAGGTTTAAGAGTAAATATCAACAAATCCTGTATGATATTTGGGAAAAATGTTAGTAGAAGAAGGAAGAAAGTTGTTGCTCGGATTATGGGGTTCAAAACAAGTAAGGAGTTGTCTTATCTTGTAATCAAATTAGCAACAAGAAGGCTGGTTAAAGAAGATTTTCAGTTTATTGTTGACAAGGCATTGAAGATGACAATATTTGGGGAGGAAGATTGATTTCCTTGGCGGGAAAGATTTTGTTGACAAAAATAGTTTTATTATCTTTCACCATCTTTCATTGTACCAATTCTATGGTGCCTAAGAGCATGTTTAATGAAGTAGACAAAATTGCAGAAATTTTATTTGGAACAAATCTAATGGAAGACATGGGATCCATTATGTCAATTGGAATGTCATGAGCTTATCGCTAAATTGGGGAGGAAGAGCTCTTCACTCTTATTTGAATAAAGCAGGACCTTTGAGAGCAAAATTAGCTTGGAGATATATGGTAAATAAAGATTCTTTGCTGCATAAAGTTTTCTACCCGAAATATGGAAATTTTCTGGATGACGTAGCTATGAGGAGGACTGGTTCATCTTCTTAAAAGATCATCACAGATGGAGGTAAATCTCTAAGCCCTTTAATTAGATGGAATATTGCTAATGGATTAGATATTGATGTATTTAATGACACATGGATATTGGACAAGAGTATTAGCAAATGGCTAACTTTTGTTGTTCCAAACGATGGCAGTAGGTTTTTGGTTTTGAACTTCATTATTCATGTGAGATGGAATGCGGAAGTAATAATCTATCAAATGGGATATAAACTAGTTAACTTAATTTCAAAAATCAAGATTAACTCTGAAATGGAAGAAACCAAGATGGAGCTGCTAGATCAGTTAAATGGAAAATCAATTTCTTCAATGGTCTTTGATAGGTCAGTTATTCAAACTGATCCTAAGCAGTTTTGGAGTTGGATTAAAAAAAGGCAAAATGAAGCCAATGGTGGAGACCTTATGGTGGAGAATTTTTAACAATGGCCTTCCCACTAACCAGTTTCTTGAATATAGAAGAATGCAAAGGTATAGCCAATGCCTGAGAAACTTTAAAGAAACAAAAGATACAGACCATGTTGCTACTAGGTGTATAAAGCTAAAAAAGGTTCTACACCAAATTAGTAAATGGGTTTTTCAAGTTCTCGTATTTGAATCCTTAATGGATTGTTGTAGTTGGTTGTCTACACAAAGTTCTTTCATGATTAATTTGTAATATAATGTGGTGTTTTTTTATATGGAAATCAAGGAATATGTTGATTCACAATGGGAGAGAAGATAGCTCTTTGATTATTGGTGCTAATGCATTGATCTATTCTTCATTTTTTGCTCAAGGAACTGGTAAATTCTCAGGTATATGGGATGCTAATCAGTCTTATAGGCTGTCCAATATACATTGGTATCCCCTGCACCCAATTGGATAATGGTGAATGTGGATGCAGCCTTACTACCCTCTTATAAAGCTAGAATCTGAGGGGTATTTCATGATCACAAAGGTAGATTCTTCTTGACTTTTGGTAAATCATACATTCATTGGAATATATCTATATTGGAGCTTTTGTCTACTCAATCTATCAAGGAGGTGATCAAAGATTGGATGTTTAAATACAAGGGAATTATAATTGAAGGAGACAATGCTAATGTTATAAAGTTTTTTGCAAAAGATCAAATAAAATGGAGATTCAAGGTATGAAGATGTTCATGTATTCAATTGGTTTAATCAAGTTATTTTTAATTGTGTTGATAGAAGGTGTAATAAGTTAGCAGATTTATGTGCTAACTATGGTGTTTTTGACTTTTTTTTTTTATTTAGGAAGATGTTAATATAAATAAGGCTTCTCCTTTCTTTATGTCCTTGTTAAAGGAGGAATCTAATGTAATGAGTCAATTTCTTCTCTGAAATCTTGTTATTTCATTTATCATATGAATTTGAATCTATTTTATGGTTTATTCTTTCCTATATTAGAGAGTGAGTTTCTCTTCTCTAATATCTTGAAGATATACTCACAACGGAGAGTATTTAAGAGTTTAAAAGAGATCTTACTTGCAAAAAATGTCAAGGGGATAAAATGAACCCCAAAAAGAAGAAAAATAGAAAAGATGCATAATGATCGCCAAAAAGAATTGAAAGATACACAAAGTGTATCAAAAATCAAAAGATTCACAAAGTGCGCCAATCAATTGACAAGAGGCATAAAATGAGCCCACAAATGGAAAGCCTCCTTTTTTAACACTTTTAAATCTTAGAAGAATTTATGTGTCACTTGATATTTTCAAAAGCTTGATTTTGAGTTTTGTGATAGTGACAAATTACTTTGGTATATTATTTCTATTATATCTTTTTTTGGAACCAAGTTATGAATGGATCTCTTTTTCTTATCGAATTGGTTTTTTTGAGTTAGGTCATTTATTTTTAAAAGATGATTTACCCTGAGAGAAGTTCGAGCTAGGGCTAATAGGATTGGCTATTCTACCATTTTTTGGATTTTGATGATGTTAACTCATTGTTCTTACAAATTTTTTAAATTCAATCACATGGAGAACTTATCATTTTGTGTTTCGATTAAAAAAAGAACAAATAAAAAAACAAAAACAAAAAACACCTTACTTTTATTCTTCTTTTTTATCTTCTGTTCTGCTTTACTTTTATGGTTTTTCCTCCTCCTTTTTGTGATGTCCAAAGGGGGAATAGTGTTTGTTTGAATTAGTGTTTGTTTGAGTTTGTTTCATCATACTGTTTTACTTGTTCATGTTTTATTTTGTTTTGAATGTTTGCCATCATAAAAAAGGGGAAGATTATTACGAATCTGATTTTAGGAAATTGAATTTTAATGATAGCAAACATTTCTATTTTTCTATGACTGCCTTGCATACTAACATTTCAGGTCCACAAGATGGAATTGAAAATCGAACTAGCTCAAGATTTGGTAGATTAGGACTGAGTCAGCTTGTAATGTACATAAAGTGTTTTTTACCTTTTCTTGAGTCCATTGTTAGAATGTGGATCCTGATGCTAAGTAACCTTGCACACACACACTTGGGGAAAAATTCTATCTATTTAATTAGTCTTTTTTTATTTTGATCACAATGTTCAGGATGATCCAAAAATAGTCCTAGATGATCGGTTAAAAATAGAAACCCTAATTAGGGCATCCTAATTAAGGCAGTAGACATTAAGCAAATCATCCTGGAGGATAATAACATCATTTAGGATGATAGGCTAAAATAAAAAAGAATCAACCGCAATATCTATTTAAGCATCTTTTATTTTTGGACATCATCCAGGATATCATCCAGTATGATTTAGTACAATTATACCTAAATTAATCTTTAAATTAAGGAAAGTAATTAAGGTTTGATTGCTCAATCACATCATCCAGGATGATCTCAGGATCGGTCGGGATGATCAGTTAACAAGCCTTAATTCTTCTTGGAAGTTGAATAATCAACATTATTACTTTCAAGGCAATGCACTGGACAATATGTACTGAATTATACTAATCTTCCAAGATGATTTAGATATCGGCCTAGAAGATCAAGTTATTTTTCCATCATCCAGACATCGATTTAGGGCGATGTTCTGGATGATATTGGTCATTTTGTACTAATCAGCCTGGATGATCTTGAGATGGTTTTAGATAATCTAGTTATTTTTCCATCATCCAGACATCCATCTAGGGTGATGGTCTATACGATATTCAATGACTTGAACTAATTGTCCAGGATAATATCCTATCGACATGGACAATATGAACAAATTATCCTTCTGATCGTCTAAACTCTCCCAAATCATCTTGTCTATTTGAGCTGAATTTATACTGATCATACAGGACAATAGTCTTAGACGATAATGCTAGTTTGTTGCAATTAAGAGCAAATTCAAAGCTCTTTTATATAAGACCTCTTGTTTTACCCAAGAGTGTATCTTTTGCTGCTGTCCTGACCTGAGAAAGCCAAGAGGAGAGTGAGAGTAAGGGGGAGAGAGAGAGAGAAGATCTTATGAGGGGGAGTTTATGAGGGGTTTCATAAAAGTTTCTCTAAGTAAGGATCCAAGTCATCTTCTTAGGTCATCATCCCTAGTTCCTTGGAGGTTCGAGAGAGGTCTACTTTAGCAACTGATCAAGGTCTCTGCCTGCTTCTAGAGGAGGCAAAAGGAGTTGGGTTCTTTGCCTACTTCTGGAGGAAGTGAAAGGAGTTGGGTTCTCTGCTTCATCAGGTTTGGTGGAAAGTAGTTTTTGTACGGGCTTCTCAACCTTGCTGTGGGGGCAAAAGGAGAGTCACTATGTTTAGTGCAATACTTGGAGGGCGCCTCCGGGGAGTGGATGTAGGTCAAGTTGACCGAACCATTATAAAATATGGTGTGTTATTTCTTATTATTCTTCCACATTTAATTTCCACACTTCGTTACTCTTGTGGTGAATCTTGATTTGGTTGTGTTTGTGTTTTTATTTGAAGAAATTTTTTAAATACCAATTCACCCCCCTCTTGGTTAGCCTCAGGACTAGTTCATAAGGGCTAACATCCATGATGAACTTTCATTCTTATGGAAAGAAGAAATTTTATAAATAACTTATAGGACTGGGACCTATTTAGTTGGCTCTTAGAAATAAATGATTGGAGTGTGAGCTGAAAGATAGAGTGGGGAACTCTTCCCCTCTTGATCAATGTTGAAAGTAATTGCTTTTTGGATATATAGAGGAGGTAGAAAGAGTCAAGCTTCTCTGTATCTTAAAGAATTTCTTAGCAAGCATGGAGTTTTTTTTAGGTTTGTTGGAAACTAAAATAACTTCCATAGATAGAAGACAAGTTAATGTATTGATTAGTGTGGATTTGGATTATTTTCAAGTTCCTTAGATGGGTTGTCTGGAGGGATTCTACTACTTTTGAAGTATAGTGTGGCTTTAACTTCTATTTTGGAATCTTCATAACAATTTGTTATTGGTGAGTTAGATGTGATAAATAAAGATGTGTGGAGGGTTGCTTCAGTTTATGGGAGGATAGATGTTTATAAAAGGAGGGAATTATGGGGGAAGTTGGAAGCTTACTCTTCTAAAGATCTACCTATGGTACTTGGTGGAGATTTTAATTATTTATTATCTATGGAGGATAAAAGGGGAGGGAAGATATTTGTTTTTTTCCAAGGACCCAAGGAGATAAACTCCTTTTTGGCTAAAAATGACTTCATGAGGTTGGGTGTATTAGTCCTAAATTCACTTGGTGTAACAAAAAAGTTGGTGGGGCTAAAATTTTTTAGTGTTGTAAAGATGTTTCTTGAATTCAGCAGCATTCAATTTTTCCCATTGAATGGTGGTTAGGCATCTTGCTAGTGTTGCTTCTGACTATTTTTTGGTTGTACTAAATCTTTTGGAGCTAAAGTCATTGGCTAAAAAGATTATTAGATATAAAAATGTTTGGATTTCATTTCTGATATCTTATGCTATGGAAAGGAAAGAATTGAGTAAGAAGGATGCTGGTAGTTATTCTGATATTAAGAATATCAAGAGCTTTAGAAACTTGAAACCATTTTTCATCTAGAGTAAAGCTAAGCTATTAAAATTTATTCAATTAAAGGATTTTCTCATGGAAGTTATATTGGAGTTGTAGATGAAGGACGCAGATATAAGTCATCTCTCAGAAGAGGATAATTGGACTCTAAAGGCAAAGGTGACTGAGTTGAATACTACTTTGGCACGTTTGAATACTTGGTGGAGGCAACGTGCAAAGACCAAATGGTTGTCTAAAGGAGGCTTGAATTCTATGTTTTTTTCAATCATTTTATAGCACAAGGAGGAATTCAAATTGGATCTCTAAGGTCAAAGATGATAATGGAGCATTGGTTGAAGATCAAATTTAGATTAAAGATATTTTTATATGTTTCTTTAATAGGAAATGGAAGGAAAGGGAATGTGTTCTGGAAGGTTCACCTTCTCTGTTGTGTTCTCTTGATGAAGATGATAGATGCTTGTTGAATAGGGATGTATCTTCTGAGGTCGTTGAGGGGATTGTGAATAAAGCGAGTGCTAACATAGCTCCTGGTAATCATTTTATTTGTTATTCCTTTATCAAAGCTTATTGAGGTATTATTAAGGAAGACTTCTAGAATGCTATTAAACATTTTTTTTTTACTTTGGGAGTATGAATGTAGAATGGAAAGATGTATTAGTTGTGTTTATCCCGATGGTGAGAAATTCTATGATTCCTTCCATTTATGGCCTGATCAGCCTTTGTAAAAAAGTATACAAGGTAGTTGCCACGATTCTTTTGAATAGATTGATTTCCATTATGCGTAAACTAATCTCGGTAGGGCAAGTGACATTTTTTAAGGGGAGTTTGTTGTTAGATCATGTGCTTGTAGCTCAGGAAGTGTTCAGCAAGTTTAGATTTTCTAAATGTTTTAAAAGTTTTGTCTCTTTCAACATTTATATGGAGCAAGCATATGATTGCATGTGTTGGGACACCTTGACAAAGTTTTTGAATATTTTAGTTTCCCTCTGAAGTTTTCAAACTCATTATGGAATGTGCTCAAAATCCTAGATTCTCTTTGATGATTAATGGGAATTCTTCTAATTGGATTAATGCTTGGAGTGATTTCCGTCAAGGTTATCCTTTGTATCTTTTTCTATTTTTTCTTTGCTCTCAACTTTTATCCAATGCTTTTATTCAGATATGTGATTCTATTCGTGTTCGTATTTGTTTAAATGGACCAAGGATTTATTATTTGTTATATGCATATGATACTTTTTTTAGGGAAAACCCATAGAGGGGCCTACGCGTTGATTAAAGAAAAAGATACACAGTCATTAAGGGGACCTTAAGCTCTCTACTGCTCATAAGATTTATAGTCATAAAAAGAAAAAAAAAAAACCTACAAGCTCAAGATCCCCACTACAAAGCATTACAAAATTACCTAGTTACATTCTATGTTGCTCAAGCAAAAGCACCCAAAAAAGGAGCAAACCAAAAAACTTCAAAAGGCACCAACCAGCCATCCTCATATCCAAATGATCAAGCATTAGCACCAAAAAGTTCCTACAAAAATTTTGATAGGCAAAAGAACATAATAGTAATATATATAAAAGTTAAAGATATAAAGATTAAGGCTAAAATGAACCAAACACTGAATCCAATAAGCATAATAGACCAACTAATGATCATAATAAAACCCAAAGAAAACCACAATAAGATGGTAACCACCACTGTCCAAAATCAGCAGCCAAACAAGCCATGGAGTGAGAGACCACTTACAACTAGCCCACCTGGAGCAGTCCTCAAAATAACTAGTAAAAGAAATGAATTACCCACAACCCCATAAAAAACAAGCCAACCCATGCAATATAAATGAATAATAGAAGAAATAGTACATCAATCTGCAATAAAACAACCACCAAAAATCCAATAAAACTCCAAGAATTCAGAACCGACACAAGCATAATACAACCCGTCAAGTACTGACCATACCAAGCATGCAGGCAGCAAGGCCAAATACCTCAATCAACCAACCAGATAAATATTCCACCAAATAATGTCAGCCAAGTCATGCCATCCTTGGTGATGATTCAACACACCAATAACCCAAACAGTTAGCAGCAGCAGCAACTCTAGGTAATTAACAACATTAAGGAAAAAACTAACCCCAAATAGAAACCAAAGAATAACCAAACCAACAGGTGTCTAAGAGCTCAATGCCGAAAAGAGATACTAGAACAACACCTTTGCAACTAGGTAACTAGAGAGAAAAGCCCAACTATAACACCAGAAAAAACAACACTAGTCAATCAAAAAAGAAGTCTCCAACAACTAGGCGGTTAACAATAGAAGCAACCCTAGGTAGTTAACATCAACCAGAAAAAATTAATCCCAAAATGGAATAAATGAATAACCCAACCAGCAGGGATCCAAAAGCTCAATGACAACAAATAAAAGAAGATACCAAAATATCTCCTGCCCAACCAAGCAAACTGAGAGAAAACCCAAACTATAGCACCAAAAAAACAACACAAGTTTACAGAAAAAAGAAGAAAGAAAATTCATAAGAAATAGGCTAAAAGACCACTTGCTACTAAAGGAGATTGCAACAAGACAAAAAACCAAATTAAGAAGGTCCAAAACCCCACGGAGGGCCACCACAACCTAAAAAATACCCTAAGTTCAAACATAGGGAACACCAATATGATCAAGTATAAGAAGACATTTCAGATGGTTGGACCCAGTCAAATCCAAAAAAACCTCTAGACCACACCCCGAACTAGCAAGCCAGGTAGCATAACCATTACCTTCATTGCAAATATGAAAGAACAAATAATTCAAAAAAATCAAAAGATTCTTTATCTCACTAACTAGATAAAAAATATCAGTATTGCAACCCATATCTTCACCAGAATTTAAGAATAGGAAATTATAATTAGCATTAAACTCAATAAGCACATTTTTTAAGTTGAGAGAAATACATAACCTTAAACCATAGAGGATAGCCAAAGTAGTAGAATGGAAAACATCCCCATTCTATAAGGGACCAGCAAAATCCATTATAAGATTACCATCACTATCTCAAATAACTCCACCACATCCCACCGTGTAATCAATGGTAACACCATCCCCATTCAGGTTATAGAAATTAATGGGGGGTTTGATCAAATAAATAATTATAGAGTCTTTGGCACTATGATGTTTCTCCCAATTAAAGCCTAAAGCAGAACCCGTAAAAGCATAATTCTTGAAGTTCTTAGAAGAAATCATATTCATAGAAAATAAGGTCAAAATCTTATCTTTAACATCATGGATAACCTTAAGATGATTCATATGAACACCATTAAAAAGAGAATTATTCCTTTCTAACCATAAATACCATAAAATGAGAGAAGGAATAATATTTCTGATGTGCCTTTTAATCTTAATGAACCGAGCATTAAGCAAAGACTTCAGGGATAAGTATGCATTAAAGTAATTCTATTTAAATATGTCATCAAAAGAAACCCAAGTTTTAGTAGCAATAGGGCCAAAAATGAAAACATGATGCATACTCTAGAAAATGGTAGCAACATTAGCACTTGGAAGGCAAAATAAAGCCTATATTTATAACATTTTCATCATTGTGAATAAATTTATGCAAGATTCTCCAAAAAAAGATGGTCATAATAGAAGGAATACTCTTATGCCATATTATAGAGAAAATATTCTCAATATTTTTACTTGGACAAAAGGCATGCCAAGCATTCTTCAAATGAAAGCCACCTTCTTTAGACAAATCATATAAGATAATGTCATTAGAAACAGTATTGATAAGAAGATTCAAAATTTGATCAATAATGAAATCCGGGATAACATTAGAGAGTTTTTTATAATCCCAATAATTATTAGTAAGGAAAGAATTAACTTTAATAGTCGTAATAAAAGAAGTATTCATAACGGAGTCAATAGACTGTTTACTCAACCAACGATCTTGCCAAAAGAAAACATTGCCCTCACCAAGCCCCCAAGAAATGAAAGGCTTAACGGCCCATTAAACATTGCAAAGTGTCTTCCAAAATATAGAATCTACTTGATTAAACACACAGGTAGTAGGATTCTTACCAACACAGTACTTAACAGACATAAAATTAGCCCAAAGGATCACTTTAGCTTGAAATTATAGAATAATTTAAAAGAAAATGCATAAGCTAAGTCATTCATACTTTTACAAACTAAATCCATTTCAGCCAAAACACCACAACATTTTTCCCAAGCAGCCCAGATAATTTTGGAGTTGCTAGAAGTACCTTTCCAAAAAAAATTATTAATAAGTTTATGCACTCTATTACAAACCTCTTGAGTCATCAGAAAATTATGAAAGATATAAATCGACAAGGAGCAGAGAACTCTTTTAACAATAGTTAATCTACCACCAAAGCTCAAAAAGATGGAATCCCACGATAAAATCTTATTTTGAATAGAGATAATAAGATCAACAAAATGAAAAGCTTTCTTTCTACCCTTAAAGAGAGGAACCCCAAGATACTTCATGGGTAATTGACCATGCATAAAGCTGGTCAAATCTTTAATGGAAAAAATTTGATCATTAGGAACTCTCATGGAAGTAACAAAATAACATTTGTATTTATTAAGAGATAAACCACTAACCATTTCCAATTGATAAAAAAAGTACAAATGTTTATGAATCCTGTTAACAGAAGCATTAGTAAAAAAAATAAAATTGTTAGTAAAGCAAGGATGAGAATTTGGAGAACTGCCCAACGTTCTGACATAAAGAATGGGAGTATTCTCAAAAAGATTGTTAAGGCCTCTCGATAAAAATTCATCAACAATAATAAAAAGCGCAGGGGAAATAGGATCACCATGTCTTAAACCATGAGAAGATTTAAAAAACCCATTACTATACCCATTAACAATAATAAAAAATAAACATCTTCAATACAATTTCTAATAAGCTTAATAAAGATCGAATTAAAACAAAAAAGATGCAAAAATTTATAAATAAAGTTCCAATCAACATAAGCCTTGGCAATATCCAGCTTCAAAATCAAATTACCCTCTCTCACCCAAACATACAGATCTTGGGTAATTTCTTGAGCCAACAAAATATTATCAGCAATGGCCCTCCCTTTCACAAACCCCATCTTAAAAGGGGAAATAATATTAGGTAAAATATGAGTTATACAATTCATGAGAATTTAATAAATCAAATTGTTAAAGAAAGTAGAAATACTAATAAGTCTTAAATCATTCCAAGAGCTAAAAGTGTTATTTTTGGGAATAAGCACAATAGAAGTAGAGGTAAAATAGTTAGGGATACAATTATCAGTAAAGAAATAAAAAATTGTAGAGAAAATATCATTATTAATAACATGCCATGACTTTTGAAAAAACTTAGTTGTAAAACCATTTGGTCTAGCCACAGAATCACTATTCATCCCAAAAAGAGTCTCTTTAACCTTCTCAAAGGAAGGAGGTTTAGAAAGATTGTCATTCTCCTCTTGGTATAAAAGGTTAGGAATAAAAGAAGGATTATTAATATGAGCCGGAGTAAAATTCGTATTGAGATGATTTTGAAAATGCTCAACCGCTAAATTAGCAATTTCCACTGAATTTTTAGAGAAAGTACCATCTTCCTGAAGAATTTTATTAATAATTTTTTTAGACTTTTTCCTCTTGACTAAGGCATGAAAATATTTAGTGTTATTGTCACCATAAACCGTATGCTTAGTAACAACTTTTTTGTTTCCAAAAAACCTCCTCATGTACTTAGAGTTTTAAAAGATAATCCTTAGCATTTCATAAAAGATTGAAATTAGCATTAGATGGATCGACTTTGCAGTTAGATTCAAAATTATTTACTTTCTGCTCAGCTTTCAAAATATTGGTAAATAGGTTTTTAAAAATGTTATGATTCCACCAATTCAAGACCTGCTTAAGCCTTTTCAAATTAAACCACACTCTCCTCATGCAAAAGCTAGAG
This sequence comes from Dendrobium catenatum, assembly GCF_001605985.2. Lineage (NCBI taxonomy): Eukaryota > Viridiplantae > Streptophyta > Magnoliopsida > Asparagales > Orchidaceae > Dendrobium > Dendrobium catenatum. Next base: position 25,418,533 of record NW_021319083.1, read on the forward strand.
TTATCTGGATGCAGAGGATCATGCCAATTATTTGGAACCACATCCAAGGAATCATGAAGTAACAATGTATTTTGAAATCTTAATTGGGAAGGGGCATTAAAGTGTCCAAAATCCAAGCTAATAAATAAAGGGGAGTGATTATAAAGAGTTCAACTAAGGTGCTCAACAACAATAACATTAAAAGAGTTAATCCAATAATCATTAAAGAGAACATGGTCTAAATGTTTCCATAAGTGACCTTTATTCCAAGTGAAATTTTTACTCGCAAAGCTAACATCAATTAAATTACAATCCAAGATCAAGTTTCTAAAGTCCTCCATAGACCAATAAGAAGGAGAAGTGCCTCCTATCCTCTTATAAGGATTAATAATAACATTAAAATCATCACCAACAAGCCAGGGAAAAGTATACAAACTATGAAAATTAATGGACTGATCCCAAAGGATTTTCCTAATATAACGAGAAGAAGCGGCATACACAAAAGAAGAATAACAAAGGAAATTAAAACCTCCACATTACAATGCATCACTTGTGTAAAGTCACAAACAACTTAAATTTTAATAGAATCTTTCCATAAAACCCAAATTTTATTAGGCACATTTGAAATAACATAATCAACCCAAAAATTGAGCAGTACTAATTAGCTTATTAGGAGAAATAAAAGGCTCAAGCAAAATAAGAATAGAAACATTATAAACACGACAAATGTTTTTATCTATTACCTGAGTTGAGTGACAACCAATACCTCTAACATTTCAAATAATGTAATTAAGCATAAAGCACAAAGTAAATGAGTTTGTGATCAGGTGGTTCTAGGAGATTGCAAAATGATATTATATTTCTTCCTGCCTATTTTACTATGAAACTTAATGAAATTAGTATCATTATCATCTTTAGTATGGAATTTAGACATATATCCATATTCTTAGAATATGTAAAAACATCACTATTAGAGTGCAATTTTGAATGAAGCTTACTATCATCAGTCAAACCTTCTTGCCAAAAATCGTGGTCTAAGGAACATCCGTCCACCACCATCGATTTACCTTTGCCAACAACACCATCAACCATGTCATCTTGACCTTTCTCCTGAGTGGCAATAATAGAATGATTAGGAGCCAAATTAGTAGAACTATTTGGAACCATCATAGAATCCATATCAGTCAAGTTATTATTTGAAATAAGAACCAATGTTAGTATTAATAATACTATCCAGCCTTTACTCATCTACATCTTGACCCTCAATATGTAAAGAAGAGATAGAGTTATCTTCACAATCACAATTAGGTTCAAGAGTAGAAACTTCCTTATGGGTGAAAGTATAGGGAACAGATTTGTGACCAATCTTCTGCTCCTTAGCAGCAGGACCCTCAATCACTTGAGTAGTATTATTCTCAACAGTAACCATTACAATAGAAACATTTCCATCCATTAATAAATTCAAGACCACATTCTCGTCATTACCTAAGAGATTATTATTTTATTGCATAGTTTAGATGAGACTTTCTCCTTACAGAGATGAGGATGAAACCGAAAGTATTCATTAACCCCATGACCATGCATCTTACAATGGGAACAAAAATAGGTAGATTTTTAATTTCCACTTTTTGGAAAGATCCATTTAATTTTGAACCAAACCAAATCTTACTTGGGTGTTTCTTAAAAATGTCCAACTCAACTAAAACATGAGCCGTTGAAGGTTTAGAGATAGAAGCAGTAACCTAGTCGATTTGTAAGGGTCTACCAAAATTTGAAGCCAATCCAAATAATATTTGAGAGTAAAAGAAATGAAGATGTAAATTCGAGAAAGAGATCCATAGAGGCTCAATAGGAGATTCCTCAAGAACATCAAAAATTGGTGTTCATTTGAGTAATCTCATTTAACATGCTTGAATATAATAAGATCTTCTAGAGAAAATGTGACTATAATTAAGATTGTTGGTAAGTTTTATAGTAAAATGTGTTGCAAAATCAGGTTTATGAACTATGATTTGATGATTAGCAAACACTCTTACTTGTCTTGGACTGTCTTTTACTACTGACTTTTCAGTAATCAAAGATCAAACATAAAAACGGAGCCAGCTAAAGATGGATAGATTAGGGTTCAGTTAGTCTGTAATTTTATTTTTCCCTTCTTGAGTCAATTATAATCTTTGGTGTGACTGATGCAAAGTAACCCTACACACACACACACACATACTTGAGAGACTTAGAATTACTATTTTTACTCAAATCGGCCAAGATAATATTTACATCGTCCTGGACAATCGGGCTTAAAACAGAAAAATCTTATCAGGGGTTCTTAATTAAGGCAGCCGTCATTATCCAATCGGCCGGGACAATACTTGTATCGTCCTAAACGATAGGCTCAAAATAGAAAGAAATTGCAGCCATAAAAAATTAAGGTATTCTGTATATTTGGCAATTGGTCAGGACTAACTTGGATCGGCCTGGACAATATTCACAATTATGTCTTAACTGATCAGACAATTAAGGAAGTAATTAAGGATGATTGATACGATCACTTCATCCTGGATGATTGCAGAATCGGCCAGGACGATCTATTCTAAAATCTTTAATTGCTTCTGGATGATAGATATCGGTCAGTATAAATTCAGGGCGATGTGCTGGACGATCTGGATCGGACAGCTTGAATTCAGGGCGATGCTCTGGACGATTTTCCTCTAATTTGAATTGATCGGTCGGGACGATCAAGCCAATTTTCAATCATCCAGTTTGCATTCAAGGCGATGCTCTGTCCGATCTTGTGAGATTTGTACTGATCGGCCAGGACGATTTCCATATCATCCTGGACGATATAGTCGGCAACTTGCAAATTAATGAGCTCCTTTGAAGCTCTTCTATTTAAGAGCTCTTGTTCAACATTTTTTAACATCCTTGGCTGCTGTCTTTACCTGAGAAAACCTAAAGGAGAGAGAAAGAGGGAGAGAGAGAGAGAGATAGAGAGAGAGAGGATCTTGTGAGGGGGAGCTTGTGATGGGATTCACAAGGGTGGCTCCAAGCATTGTTCCACTTCTTCTTTCCTTGATTCTCTTATCCTTGGAAGGGTTGGGAGAGATATGTTCCAGCAAGCGATCGAGGTTCTCTGCCTGCTTCAGGAGGAAGCAAAAGGATGAAGGTTCTCTGCCTTGCCGGGTGTGG
>NW_021319083.1:25421794-25489203 GCF_001605985.2 Dendrobium catenatum
GGGGTAGCTGAAAGGAAGAACCGGACCTTGGTGGAAGCCGATAGAGCCATGCTTACTGAGTATTCACTTCCAAAATACTTTTGGGCTGAAGCGGTTAACACATCTTGTTATGTGTTGAATAGGGTGAACGTTAGAGACAAATTAGAAATGACACCCTATGAGATCCTTAAGGGTAGGACACCCAATCTTTCCCACCTTCATGTCTTTGGTTGTAAGGTTTTCATTCACAATAATGGGAAGTCTCACTTGGGAAAATTTGATCCTAAATTTGATGAAGGAGTGTTCTTGGGATATTCTAGTATTGGGAAGTCTTTTAGGGTATTTAACAAGAGAACTTTAGTGGTGGAATAGATTACCCATGTAGTATTTGATGAGTCTGATCCTAAAAAGCATGGAGTTGAGGATGATGATGATATTGGAGAGATTACTAGTGGAGTAGAAAATTTGGAGAAGGAAGTTGGTCACAAAAACATAGAAGGAGTAGGAGATGTCACCCAAGGAGTAGAAAATTTAGATCTGGAGGAAAGGGTTGGACCTTCTCAGAACTTACCTAGAGATTGGAGATACTCTACAAGTCACCCCAAGGATTTGATCTTAGGAGACCCTTCTATTGGAGTTAAGACTAGACATGGACTTAGGAAGGAGGTGAACCACTCTTCCTTTATATCAATGACTGAACCCACCAACATAAACCAAGCCCTTACTGATTAGTTTTGGAATTTAGCCATGCAGGAGGAGTTGAACCAATTTGTTAGGAATGAAGTTTGGGTGCTTGTAGAAAGACCTATATGATAAAGTATAGTTGGGACAAAGTGGGTCTTTAAGAATAAGGTGAATGATTCACGAGTGGTGATTAGGAATAAAACAAGATTTGTAGCTAAGGGGTATAACCAAATAGAAGGGATATATTTTGAGGAGACATTTGCCCCTGTAGCTAGATTGGAAGACATTAGAGCGCTTTTAGCCTTTTCCTGTTTTAAAGGATTTAAGCTTTTTTAAATGGATGTCAAGAGTGCCTTTTTGAATGGGGAAATAAAAGAGGATGTGTTTGTAGAACAACCCCAAGATTTTGAGAGTTCCCAATTTCAAAATCATGTTTTTAAATTAAAAAAGGCTTTGTATGGTTTAAAGCAGGCACCAAGAGCATGGTATGAGAGGCTTAGCATATTTTTACTAGAAAGGGAGTTTGTTAAGGGGAGTGTGGACACCACCCTTTTTTTTAGAAAAATTGGAGATGAATTGCTCATTGTTCAGATTTATGTGGATGATATACTTTTTGGATCTCCTAATAAAAAACTTTGTGATGAGTTCTCTAAGACAATGAGTAGAGAGTTTGAGATGAGTATGATGGGAGAGTTGTCCTATTTTTTGAGATTTAGCATAAAACAATTGGATGATAAAACCTTTCTTAATCAAACAAAATACATAAAAGACATTTTGAAGAAGTATGAGATGGATAAATCTAAGCCAATTAATACTCCCATGACTTCTAGTGTTTCATTGGATAAGGACCCAAGTTGTAAGTCTGTTGATCAGAAGAAGTATAGAGGCATAATTGGATGTTTACTCTACTTGATTGTGAGCCGACCTGACATAATGTTTAGTGTTTTCCTTTGTGCTAGATTTCAAGCCGACCCTAAGGAATCCCACCTGACTGCTGTTAAGAGAATTTTTAGATATCTTTTGGGGACCCAAAGCTTAGGGATTTGGTATCCTATACAGCACTTCTTTTGAGATTATTGGATTTTCTGAATCTGATTTTGCAGGATGCAAGGTGGATAGAAAAAGCACTTCATGAACTTGTCAATTCATAGGACAATCTTTGGTCTCATGGTCTAGTAGGAAGCAAAATTCTATTGCACTTTCCACTACTGAAGTTGAGTACATTTCTCTTGGAAATTGTGTGGCCCAAGTCCTTTGGTTGAAACAACAGGTATTGGATTTAGGATTACCAGTAGGCACCATCTCAATCTTTTCTGACAACACTAGTTCCATATGCATCTCTAATAATCCTATCCAACATTCAAGAACTAAGCACATTGACATTAGGCATCACTTTATTAGAGACCATGTGACTAAGGAAGACATTAAGCTACACCATGTGACAACAGAAAATCAACTGGCTGACATCTTTACTAAACCATTGGCCTTCGACTCTTTCAGCTCTTTAAGGACCAGATTAGGTGTTATTGACATAACTGCATAAACTTGATCTTCTATTTGCTTTATTTGGTTTTTTGTTCTTTTTCTTTTAATTGTTTTTCCTTTTTGCTCTTTGTTTTTTTTTCTTTTTTGTTTGATTTGGCTTGCTTTCTTTTTGTTGTCTTTCTTAATTTTTTAGCTTTAAAAAATCTTCGCTGATATGATATCGTATGCCTTGTCCTTGCTTTTGAGAATTTGTAGTCAATGTTTTACATCTCTTAATCTATTAGATGGTAAAAATATTTTGTTGATTGTGTCTCCTTCTCTAACCTATTTTAGTGGCATAGTTTTCTTTTCTAATCAAAAGTCTATCTCAAATATTTTTTTGCGATTGTGACAAATTTACTTTGGTTCATTATTCTATAAGATATTTTTTCTTAAACAACGTGATGAATGGATTCGTTTTCCTCATATCCAATTGATTTTTTGAGTTAGGTCATTGATTTCAAAAGACGATTCTACCCTAAGAGAAAGTTCGAGCTAAGAGTAATCATGATCGGATGTTCTACCATTCTTTGGATTATTGATATTGTTAACTCATTAACTCATAAGTTTTTAAAATCAATCACATGGAATACTACATCATCTTCATGCCTTGGTAAAAAAAAAAAGAGGGTGTCTTATGGTTTGCTTTTGTTCTTGATTCCTTCCTTTTTGAGATGTCAAAAGGGGGAGTAGTTTTAGGATGTTTTTTGCACTTTCAATTCCGTGTGTTACACTACTATTTTTTTAAATTTTTGTCGTAGTGTTTTTCCATCATAAAAAAGGGGAGATTATTGCAAATTCAGGTCTATGAACTATGTTTTGATGATTGGAAAACACTCTTACTTTTCTTGGACTGTCTTTTACTACTGACCTTTCAGGAATCAAAGATAGGACGAAAAAATGGAGCCAGCTCAAGATGGGGTAGATTAGGGTTCAGTCAGTCTATAATTTTATTTTTTCCCTTCTTGAGTCAATTGTAATCTTTGGTGTGACTAATGCAAAGTAACCCTACACACACACTTGAGAGACTTAGAATTACTGTTTTTACTCAAATCGGCCAGGACGATATTTACATCGTCCTGGACAATCAGGCTTAAAATAGAAAATCTAATTAGGGGTTCTTAATTAAGGCAACCGTCATTTGCCAATCGGCCGGGTCGACATTTGTATCGGCCTGGACGATAGGCTCAAAATAGAAAGGAATTGCCGCCATAAACAATTAAAGTATTCTGTATATTTGGCAATCGGCCAGGACGATCTTGGATCGGCCTGGACAATATTCACAATTATGCCTTAATTGATTAGACAATCAAGGAAGTAATTAAGGATGATTGATATGATCACATCGTCCTGGATAATCGCAGGATCGGCCAGGATGATCTATTTTAAAATATTTAATTGCTCCTAGATGATAAATATCGGCCAGTACAAATTCAGGGCAATATGCTGGACGATCTGGATCGGACAGCTTGAATTCAGAGCGATGCTCTCGACGATTTTTTTCTGATTTGAACTGATCAGCCGGGACGATCAAGCAAATTTTCAATTTTCCAGTTTGTATTCAGGGCGATGCTCTGGCCGAACTCATGAGATTTGGACTGATCGGCCAGGATGATTTCCATATCATCCTTAACGATATAGTCAGCAACTTGCAATTAATGAGCTCCTTTGAAGCTCTTCTATTTAAGAGCTCTTGTTCAATGTTTTTAAACATCGTTGGCTGCTGTCTTGGCCTAAGAAAACCTAAAGGAGAGAGAGAGAGGGAAAGAGAGAGAGAGGATCTTGTGAGGGGGAGCTTGTCAGGGGATTCACAAGCGTTGCTCCAAGCATTGTTCCACTTCTTCTTTCCTAGAGTCTCTTGTCCTTGGAAGGTATGGGAGAGGTAAGTTCCAGTAAGTGATCGAGGTTCTCTTCCTACTTCAGGAGGAGGCAAAAGGAGGAAGGTTCTCTGCCTTGCCGGGTGTGGCAAAAAGAGGTGTTTGTAAAGGCTTCTCTGCCTAGCTGTGGGGGATAAAGAAGAGTCACGATTGTAGTGCAATACTCGGAGGGTGCCTCCGGGGAGTGGACATAGGTCGAGTTGACTGAACCACTATAAACCCTTATGTTCTTATTTTTTACTGCTTCCGCTTTTATTTTCTTCAGCACTTATTTTTGTGGTGATTTGGTTTGCATTCATGCTTTGTTTAAAGAAATTTTTTAAACACCAATTCACCCCCCTCTTGATTAGCCTTGGGCCAGTTCTATAGGGCTTAACATCCCTAACAAACTTTTTCAAAATGACACAAATCCAACAAACCTATGTAAAAGGAACCTGAGAGTTTAAGTTTAACAAAAATCTTTTGAATCACATCAAGATTAGGATGATTAAGGAAAAATTTACCAATTAATGTGAAAGAAAAGGCACAGCTAGCTGCGAAACAACCGAATCATCAAATGTTAGGGTAGGACAACCCTTAAAGGAAGTATGCACAAAGTGAACCCTAGCAGAAGGCAAAGAAGAACCCACCAAGGCATCTATAAAGGAATGGGTCTTACTAGATGGGAATAAAGAAGCAAAAGGGATGGATGACATCAGGGACATCATCTCCCTCCACCAAAAATGACTCCAAAAACCTCAAAACATAGCTCTGAAAATAATAAAAAAAATTAAAGGAGGGAAAACGCATGTAAAAACCAAATCAACCATGCTAGGAGAGGAGAGGAGATGCAGATATGAGAAAGCCCTAAGAATGCCTCAGAATCACCCAGAGAGCCAGAGAGCCGTTGTATGCGTATGATACTATTATTTCTTTTTTTGAAGCTAAGAATTAGTTTGTGAAGGAGATCAAGGGTGTTTTATTAGATTTTTATGGTTGGACGGGGCAGAGGATTAACACAAACAAGTTTGATATTCTTTTTATGAGATTGTTAAGAGGAAGAAAAGGAAACCCATAACTCAAATTATGGGGTTTAAACAAGTTGGAGAGTTCAGTTATGCTGGAGTGAATATTACTTTGAGGAGGCTTGTAGGGGCCAATTTCCAGTTCATTATTGACAAAGTCATGAGAATGTTGAATGTTTGGGGGAGTAAGTTCATTTCCTTGGCATGGAAGTTTATTCTTGTAAAATCAGTTATGCTATCCTATCCAACTTTTCATTGAACACTTTCTCTTATACCTAAAGGTGTTTTTGATGAGCTTGACAAGATGGGTAGAAGTTCTATATGGAATAAGCAGGATGGGAGGCTTGTCCTTCATTATGTAAGTTAGAATGCATTGTGCAAAACTATCAAGAGGGGATGACATGGTTTACACTCTTGTGCAAGTGAAGTTGAACCTTTGAAAGCTATGTTTTTTTTTTTTTTTTTTTTTGAAAGGCTGCAATATGTAACTTATTTAAAGAGCCTAAATACTGACTAAGCAATCAAATTCCTCCTTTAACAAAGAAATAAGGGAAGGAGGAATTTTATTTTAGCTAAAATCATTCCAAATAAAATTAGAAAAGGAATATAATTAGCGCAATAATTAGCAAAGTTATTACAATTTCTATTATAAAAATAAAATAAACATTACTAAAACCATTCAAAAAGGATAAGTCATCCACCTCCATGTGAGACTTCTTATTTATGATGCTTTGAATTGAATTGATAACATTGTAGTTATCCTCTTCTATAATTATTCCTTTTACATTAAGCATCCAATCCTGTACAACCTTCTTTAACGATGTAATATCTAGCATTTCCAATTGTGCGATATCCCAAAGAAGACCAGTAAAACCAAAAGCTAAAAGGAATCTTCCTTTATAGTCTCTTACCATTCCACCAATACCTGACTTAAAAGTTTTTAACAAAGAGGCATCAATATTGAATTTAATCCATTCGAGTGGGGGAGGGTGCCAAAAAGATTAATACAGCTTATGAGGCCTATTAGCACCCTCGTGTTCTAAAAAAAGAGTAAAAGTTAAAGAAGCAACAACATAATTAATTGCAATAGCAGTCACAAATGACGACCAATCTTCCTTTACACCATGTATAAGCCAATTCCAGCTCTTACAAGAAAAGAATACTACTGAGCAATATAAAATTCCAATGAAAGGACTAGTTATTGATAACTTTTCAAACATCTGATTACATTCTTTAAGAGAATTGGTAGCTGGCATAGAAAAACACCATGAATCAAGACACTGAACCACATTATGTAACTTATCACAACCAATAGCAATATTGCCAGCATCTTCCATAACATTACACCTTCTTGGATAAATATTACAATCAATCAGGCTCCTATACATTAGAAACTCATTAGATGGGATAGCATTATTATTTAATTGCCACCAAAATAGTTCAACATGAAGTTTGAGTTTCAGGTATTGAATCCAGCTCCATTATTTTTCTTCACTAATATCTTCATACTATTTTGATAAAGCTATAGCTGCTATAGATTTCACATAATATTTTTATAGAAGTTCCAATTCATCACTTTGTATCTCAGAAGGGATATTAATTAATTGAATAACATCCACTAAATCTTTACCAAAGTACCTGCTTAGCTTGTCTTCATTCCAATTCCCATCTATAATTAAATCCTGAAGATACTTACAACCTTAGTCAAATTTTGCAACATATGTGGGCCAATTTTGAATACTCTTATCAAGAAGCCATTCATCTTGTAATGCATCAACTTTAGAATCAGTGGACACTCTCCATTTAACAATAGGATGTAGATACTTTTCCCTATTTAAAATTATTCTCCAAGTAGTTGATACCTTATGTCTACCTTAATAATTCCAAATGTCTTTACCATATTTAGATTCCAATGCCCCACTAAACAAAGAATTTGGCTTATTAATAAAATTCAAAGCAAATTTAGCACTCAAGGGACCAACTTTAATAAAAGTTTATTGCAAATTCTAGCAAATTTAGCTCTCAAAAGTCTTTCTGTAAGAGATATGAATATATTTACCATAGTGCTTAATTTATTCAAAGCTTTTTCCAACAAAATTTGAAAATCAACAAAAACCATCCTCCTCAATGTAATATTAATACCAAGATAATGCAACTCATTTAGAACCTTAAAGGCCACAATTATTGAAATACCCTTCTTTTTTCTTTTTTTAATTGATTTACCAAACATAAGAGATGACTTTAACTTATGAACCTTCTTTCAAGTCCACTTGGAATATTTAGAAATGGTGTTATTAACTTTCTTCACAGTCCTGCAATTCGCCTCAGAAAAAATAACAATGTCATCTACATATAGTAAATGTGATATTTTCTGAGCCATACTGCCACACTAATACCAATCTTCCTTTCATTCTGAGCAAAATCATTATATAGGTGCTGAGAACACATTTTGAAAAGAAATGAAGACAAAGGACACTCTTGTCTAAATCCACTTCTAGCCTTAATCCAAGTAGAATGATTGCCATTAACTATTATAGAAATCCAAGACTTTCTTAAGAGTAGACCAACCCATGCTGTCATAAGCCTATTCCATGTCAATCTTAATTGCAACTATCCCTTTCTTTGATTTAGAATATCTAAATTTTTTAAAAACCTATTGAGCAAGCAAAATATGTTCAGACAAAGATCGACCTCTAACAAAAGCAGTGTTCTTTCGAAATAATCTTAGAAATAATAAAGCTCATTTTATTAAGCAATAAACTTCCCACCATTTTATAGATAGACAAATAAAGGCTTATATGATGATAATTAGCAGATGTTAAGGGGTAATTTAACATAGGCATCAATACCACCAAAGTTTCCTTCCACTCTAAACACATATCAGCAAAAGTAATAAACTAATTAATAGCCTTCCAAACTTCCACTTTGATATTATTCCAATATGCTTTAATAAGAGAATAAGTAATACCATCTTTTCCATGATATTTATTTGGTTCCAATTACTGCACCACTAGTTCCAAATCCTCCATAAGGAAATCAGCTTCAAGCACCTTCTTGTCATTGTCTTCAATCACCATCAAAGAACACGGACAATTCTTTTGAATACACATCCTTTCCTTCCTTTTTTCTTTAAAAAATTTAAAGAAAAATTGTTCAATCTCCTTCTGCTCATTAGTAAAACCATTGTTGTCTTTAACTTGATAAATCTAGTTCCCACTCCTTGCTGTTTCATAAGCATGAAAAAACCTTATGTTGGAATCACCTTCCTTCATCCAATGGACATTAGCTCTTTGCCTCGACCAAGTGTTCAATCGTGCTAGAGTAGTATTAAGATCACCCACTTTAAACCTAAAAAGGAAATGTTTTTCTTCAGATAATCCATTGTTATCAGCTTCCTCCTCTTGTAACCCAAGAATTTCATTTTTAAGTTTATATTTCAACTCGTTAAGATTTTGAAGTTTTAATTTACTCCAAAAAATAAAATGCCTTTAAAGACCTACAAAATTTCTTATTAAGAATCTGAACCACATCACCTTGAGTGTTCTTATTCCATTGCTTCATAACAACTAATGATGCAACCAGATGTGATGCCGTCAAATTTCAGAATTTTGCTTCTGTGAAAAATTGGATTAGAAATCTTCAATAATAATGGACAATGATTGGATGCAATCTTAGCTAGATGCCTAATAGTAACTAGCATCAAGTGTAGCAGAGTTTAATAAGCAATGTTCAATTCTTTTCAAAATATGAGCATTACCACTCTTATTATTACACCAAGTATACTTGGGACCAATAACACTAACATTATGATTCTTAAAGCTCATCATATCATGAGGCCCTTGAGAAAGTACAAATTTTTTCCTCCTCTTTTATCTTCCTGAGATAATAGGAAATTGAAATCACCTACCCCAACAGTAGGAATATCTTTGATTATTTTTTTTCCAGACAATCCCACAAGCTTCACCTTTTATAATCCTTAGTATTGCCATAAACCATTGCCACCATCCAAACACATTTGTTTCTAATATTAAACTCTCCTATAACAGTTTTAGAAGATGCCTCAATCATAGAATAAGAAGCAATATAAATTCTTCATAATATCATAACCCCCGGATAAGCCATCTACAAGAAATAGAAAAACATCCCAACTATCTCCAAGAAGTCTACTGAATTTCATACTATCAATAGAGGAAATTTTGGTTTCCACCAGACGAACAAAAAAAGTATCAAATTCCCTAACAAAATATTTGAGACACCGAGAGGGTTCAACTTTCCTAGCCCCTCTATAATTCCAAAAGGCTATTGAAGTCATTAGGAAAAAAAAGTGGGATTCCTCCCACTATTATCTTTATTCAACAACTAATGTTTCATATTACGAGTTAGGACTTTAACTTTACCAAGAGACTTACGTTCCTTTTGGTGTTCAAATTTAGACTTCTCAGAGTTTTCAACAACCTGACCTTTAACCTTTCTATCCCCTTCCTCTAAAATATCTCCTTCTTCTTTCTTATTAAACTCTACATTAGGATTGGCATCACACAAAGAATTTAAAATATTAAACTTATGTTTTTAGAAGAAATCCCACTCACTAAAGTATTGGAGATCTTATCTGCATTTAAAATAGAAATAGTAAACTCCATCTAATTTGTAACTTCACTTCTCTCATTCAACAAATTTGTATCAGGTACAAATTTTCTACCCCCATAGTTGAAATCTCTACAGGTGCCACATCCACCACTAAATCCATAGTTTTATCAATCTCCACACCTACTCCTCTTTTTTATATATAGAAAAATCAACAATCACATTTCGAACACCTTCAATATCAATTCCTTTAGCATTATAATTTCCTGCAGGTAGCACTTTAGCAGAATTTGGATTTGAAGGTCTGTTAGAAGGTCTTCATCCCAAGAGTTTTTAATTTTATCCTTCCCATAATCAACATGAATCCAACAACCATATTTAGATTCCAAATCTTTGTTCATACAATTCATAGTCGTGCTGACTTACTCACCTTCATTTACTTTAACCAAACTAATTCCCACAGCACCAACAGGCTTCTCAAAATCAATAAGCAGCTTTCCACTCCTGATTCCTAGCCCATCAGCGAAACAAGTCTCCTTGATATGTCCATATTTACCACAAGTGAAACAAAATTTTGAAATACATTCATATGCAATTTAAAAAAAAAAAATCTCCCCGAAGCTCCTTCCACCCAAACACCCAAAGGTAGCTTGTTATCAAGTTCAATACGAACACAAACTCTTGCAAACTCCCACCTTCCCCATTGAAACATGTTACCATCAATCATGTAATGAATTCTTACCTTAGAAGCAATCCTACAAACCAATTGACTTCATCCCAACATTGCAATGGAAGGTGTGGCATCCTAATCCAAATTGGAGCAGTTAAACACTTTAAAGAAGATTGAGAAAAAATAGGAGACCATTATCCAAACCAATTATATGTCCATTAACATACCAAGGACCTTCAAATAATACTGATTCAATAAAATTGGATGGTTGAAATGAGCATAAAACCCATTCTAACCCAAGAGAAGTAATGTGAAACTTCCCAAATTGATTCCATTGCCTCCGTAATTCAAAGCTGATAATATGGAAGGGAATATTTTCTCCAAAAACTTTTGTGACTATAGAATTTTGAAGCCTTTTTCTATTCTCCTCTTCATTTTGAAAATTTAATTTCACAGCCAAACCATCATATGTGGTGATAGAATCAAAGTTTGTATTAATAAATCATATATTAGCCTTCCATCCCCAAGCTTTAGGTTCGTCAGGAATCTACTTAGTCAGAGATTTGTTGAGAGCAGGTTGAGAAAAGGAATTTAAATCTAAAGATTGCAATTGGCTCACCATCTTTAGATCCAAATCCAAAATATCATTTGTGGCAAATTCTAGTTTGCAAATCCCTTCCAAAGAATACCAATCCGTTACCTTATTATCATGAACAATAATTTCTTCCTCAACGACATTGACATTTGAACAAACATTTGAAGTGTTTCTTCAAAATCTATTAACAAAGATCTTCATCCAAGTAGAAGATGATTCATCTGGATTAAATCCTAAAAACACATATACTTTATTTACCTTCAGAATATCAAAAACTTTTGGACTCTTGAACTTGATTTTTGAAACTCAGATACTTTGAGAGCTAGGTTGGAATGGAAATTTGTACAAGATAAAGACTCTTTATTTAATAAAACACTTTTACTAAAATATGGTTCACGATTTGGTGAGGTTGGTGGCTCGGCTAGTTGGAAAATTATTTCTAAAGGTGGAAGATTACAAAATTATATTGTTAAGTGGAAATTATGGATGGGAGCTCTATAGATGTGTATAAGGATGTTTGGATTTGGGATAAATGTATTAATAAATGGACAATATTTGTGGAAACTCTAAAAAGTGATGGCTTGATTGTATATAAGATCAATGTAGACAGATTTTTGGATGTAGGTGATCTCTATATGGTCTCCAAGATTGAGCTTGCAGAGTGAATCTATCAAATTCAAATAATGTCATAGTTGGGTGATGATATAGTGAACTTATATTTTAAAATTCTTGGAAATTGATTTCAGCGATGTCTTTTGAAGCTTCAATGCTCGACCAGTCTTGCGTTCTCTACTAGAAGTGGGTCAAAAAGGCGATGCTCATCCCTCGAGTGCATGTGATCTAGTGGCATGTGTTTAGAATTGCTATTCCAACATTTTAGTTCTTGTTCTATAGGAGATTGCATGATGGTTTTTTTTGTCCTAGAGGTTATAATGCTATTGACGATATAGAACATGTGACAACAAAGTGTGTGAAGTTGATAGAGGTTTTTCATTACTTAAATAAATTGGTCTTTGGTATTCCTTCTTTTGACACATTTGAAGATTATTGTCAGTGGATGATCCGACTTTGTTTGAGTAATGTGTTCTTAGTGATCATGTTTTATAATTCAGTTTATCTTTCTTGGAAGGCTTGGAATAAGCATATACATAAGGGTATTAAATAGATTTTGTTGCTAATTGATGCTCAATAGGTAAGCTTTGCTTTGGTATCTTCCTAGGTTGTAGTTTTTGTTCAGACCACTGGGATTTTAATCAGTCGAACAGGCTATTATTGAATTATTGGCACCCTCCACCTGATTGGATAAAAGTAAATATTGATGATTCTCTATTACCTTTGTATAAATCTAGTATTGGTGGTGTATTCCATGATTATAAAGGTAGATTTTTACTTGGTTTTTGGATGAATTGTGTTCATGGGGATATTGCTCATTTGGAGCTTTTAGCTATTCAAACTCTAAAGGATGTTATTAAAGAGTGGATGTTAGTTTATAATGGAATTATCATTGAAGGTGATAATTACAATATTATAAATTTTCTTTTGCATTTAGTAAAGAAGGGTGGTTAGAGGATGGAAGAATTTACTTTTTTAAATGATTTCAATCATGTAATTTTCAATTGTATTGATTGGAATTGCAATAAGTTAACAGATTTATGTGCTAACTAAGCTATTTTTGCTAATTTTCTTTGGGATGATAATTGTTGTAAAAAGGTTCCTCCTTTTCTTAGTTTTGTTAAAGGAGGAACTTGAAAATATTTCATTGTAGGTTGTTATAGCTTCTTTATGAAATAATGCAATTGGTTTGCTTCTTCAAAAATAAATAGAAGAGCAAGTTGTTTATATTGCAAATAGATAAATTTATGATCATTGTCTTTTGGTCCAAGAAAATTTTCATAAATGTTGATACTCTAATTCAAAGGAAGTCTTTATTGCTTTAAAGGTTGACATGGTGCAAGCTTATGATAAGATTTGTTGGCTAACAATGAAGCAAGTTACGATTATCATGAAATTTAAAAAAAATTCATAAATTGGGTAATAATATGTGTTTGTTTCCCTAAAATAATTATTTTGATTAAAGTAAAGCTTTTTGATTGGATTTTGGCTAAATGTGGCTTTAGATAAGGTTTCCTCTAGTCTCCTTTGAAAGTGCTCAGATGACACTAGAAAGTGCTCTGATACCACTTGAAAGTGCTCAGATGACACTAGAAAGTGCTCTGATACCACTTGAAAGTGCTCTGATGACACTAGAAAGTGCTCTGATACCATTTGAAAGTGCTCTGATGACACTAGAAAGTGCTCTGATACCACTTGAAAGTGCTCTGATGACACTAGAAAGTGCTCTGATACCACTTGAAAGTGCTCTGATGACACTAGAAAGTGCTCTGATACCATTTGAAAGTTTGTTAGGGATATTAAGCCCTATAGATTGTTGGGTCTAGTAATTAGGATGTTAAGCCTAAGTGAATGTCCCAAGGCTAACCAAGAGGGGGGGTGAATTGGCAATTTAAAAACTGTAACTTCAACTCTTGGAATTTTAGAAAACCTTTGGAATTATTGATGTAAGTTAAAATTAAAGTTTAAAATAAACTTTTCAACCAGAGTAAACAACTTGCAACGAAATTAAATGTGGAAGAAAAATAAGAAAGAACATACTAGATTTATAGTGGTTCGGTCAAACCTTGACCTACGCCCACTCCCCGGAGGCACCCTCCGAGTATTGCACTAATACCCAAAGTGACTCTCCTTTTGCCCCCAACGCAAGGCGGAGAAGCCTGTACAAAATCACTTTCACCTTCCCCGGTGCGGCGGAGTAGCTGGGTTCTTTGACACCAAAGAGATCTTCTTCTCGCCAAAACTTCCATCAAGACGACCCTTGAATCCGATGGTTCTGAGGTGCAAGTTTTCCGGAGCAACCGTGTGAATATCCCCTCTACACTCCCTTGAAATCCCCTCCAAGGATCTTCTCCCTCTCAAACTCCACCCTTTCCTCTCTCCCTTTCAAGTTATCTCTTTTAGTTTTCTCCAAAAGAACGAAGACACATTGACTGTCAAAGATAGACTTTGTCATCCTTTTACACTCTCCAAGTGTCAGAAGAGAACCGGACCGATGTTGTTGAACTTCACTTGAGAGCCTTCAGAGGAGATGGGCAAAAACAAAGAGATCTTCTTCTTCAAATAACCTTGTGAATCCCTCACAAACCCCTCACTTGATCTCTCACTCTTCACTCTAACAATCTCTCCCAAACTCTCACACTCAATGATCCTTCTCAAGAGAAAATAACTCCAAAGGTACTTGTAATAGTTTCTAGGACTCCTTATATAGAAAAGACATGAAAAACCATCCAAAAATTGCTAAAATCATGTTTTTTTGCGCACTGAATTGTCCCGTACGAACCTGAGTTAGTACGGACGAACTATGTAAAAAACTATCCTGTACGAATCATTTGTGCATCAGTACGAACCTATTTCATCCTGGGATGAAATAGTTTCGTCCCGGGATGAAATATTTCATCTGGTACGAACAGTTATATCAAAGGTTGGTTCTAAAAACTGTAGAACATTGCCAGAAACTGTCATAGTCGGTTCAATTCATCCTGGGATGAAAATATTTCATCCTGGATGATCAGAACATAGAAAAAATATTTTTCTTAAGTTCCTATTCATTCCATTGTTCATACAAGGAGATAACTGACCTGATCGTCCCGTACCAACTATGTTTGTCCCGTACGATCAGTACAAAATATTTAAGATCTCTTTAAGTGAGTGTGTTTTAATTCACTCAATTTGCAATCACTCCCTTTCAAGTTTATTTCAAAGAAAAGTACAAGCTTCAAATCATAGAGTATTTCATGATGAATTAATTTTGAAGTCTTCGTTTGTCTGGAGTTCGATTATTCTGAAATGTTAGTCCACACAAGAGCAAAAACAAATCTTCCAAAAAATATTAGGAGATAACAACACATAAAACAATAATATTTGGAATCATCAAAACTATACAAGTTGCAGGAATGTAGAACATGCAAATAGAAACTTTCTAACATTAATAAGTGCCTTGACAAAGCTTAAATAGGAGTGATCAAAAAGAGCTCATTAATGCAAGTTGCCGACATTATCATACAGGATGATAGGCATATCGTCCTGTACGATCAGTATAATTTAAGCCCGATCAGCCGGGACGATTTGAGCCGATTATAAGAATTTTGTTCATATCATCTAGGATGATAATATATCATCCTGGATGATCAGTACAAATTATGGAATATCATCCTCGACATCGCCCTGAAAAACAACTATCCGATGACCAATCATCCAGCATATCGTCCTGGGCGATTTTGCGATAGTCGAGGACGGTTTGACCATGAAATCAAGTCATAATTGCTTTCCTTAAATTTTAGAGAAATTTTGGAAAAATTGACCCTGGATCGTCCTGGATGATATTTTATAGTCCTTGACGATCCACCGGGACAATGTCTAAAAATAAGTAATTCTTAAATAGATATGGCGGCAGATTCTTTTTGTTTTGAGCGTATCGTCCTGGCCGATACAAAATCATCCAGGACGATGTGTTTTGCATAATGATGGCTGCTTTAATGAGGATGCCCTAATCAGGATTTATACTTTTGGACAGATCTTCCAGACGATATAAATATCGTCCCGGACGATGTTACCAAAAACAGAAAACTTTAGGGAGCAACAGAAAATCTTCCAAGGTACAAAACCTCAGGAGCCACACCAAATACAATAGACTCAAGAAAGGAAAAATGTACAAACTGACTCAGACCTAGTCTACCCAATCTTGAGTTAATTCCAAATTGCAGTCCGATCGTGTGAACCTGAAATGTCAGTACATAAAGCTGTTGTAGGGAAAAAAGAATGTTTGCTATCATCAAAATCATAAGCCATAGATATGCAACATCCTTTTCTTTTCATTCTTAGTTCTGAACTTCTTTACAATGCTTTTCAGCAATATGCTATAAATATGAGTATTAAAATCTCTCTAAATGCAAAAAGGATTTCATATCTACTTTATAAAGATGATGTCTTAATATTTACTGAAGCTAATTCTCATTCTTTGAAGCTTATTGAGAATATTCTTTTAAAGTATTATTCATGGTCTGGTCAAAAGGTTAATCTTAGTAAACAAATGATTCTTTGTTTGAAAAATATGATAAGCAGGAAGAAAAGGAAGATTGCTTATCAAAGTATTTTCATAGTTGTTCAAGAATTAAATTATCTATGACTTTACTTTATGTTAAGAAAAAAAACTACTGTAGATTTTTAGAATTTGATCAAGCATTCTCTTGATAAGCTAAATTCTCAGGGAAGAAGATTTTTATCTCTTGCTGTGAGAGTAATGTTAATTAATTATTCCCTTCTTTATCTTCCATTTTATTTCATTACTCATTCATAAGTTTCTAAAGAAGTTCTTTGTAAGCTTGATAAGCTCAACAAAAATTTCTTGTGGTATAACGAAAGTGGTAAACAAGGAATGCATTACATCTATTGGGTTGAAATTTGTCTTCCAAGCATAAATGGTGGCCTTGGTTTTCATTCAGCATCAATTTGGGAACGACCATTGAGAGAAAAGCTTTTATGGAATTTTATCAAAAGCATAATTCTTTCCTTAAAATAATTATTAAATCCAAATATGGCAGCAAAATTTGGACTTCATTTCATAATAGCAAATCTTATACGTGCAAGATCCTGTTGGATGGAGCAAGACATTTGAAGAAAATTCTTAGAAGAAAAATTGGGAGTGGTAATAAAACCAATATTTTAAATGACACTTCGATTGAGGATAAACTGATTTGCAATTGGCCAGCATTTGTTAATTTAAACAAGTTAGAAGATTATTTTATTGATAAGTTGCTATCTCTTTTTTTTTTTGAAGAATTCTAAAAAGAATAGATTAAAGCAAAGAAAAAAAAAGAAGAAACCTAGATACAAGCTAATGAGGAGAAACTACCATAACACATTCTTTCTTCAACATATGAACGAAAGAATTAGGTAGATCCTTCTCAGAAAAATATTCCCAAAAAAACTCATAAGAAAAGGCTATTAGCACAAAAGTGAGCTAACTTATTACAATTACACCTTACATGATGAAAGATGACATTATTAAATCCCCTCCCAATAAAGACATCATGTTCATCATCATCACAATTATCATCCAATTTCTTTTCTTTGCTATACAATTGAAGAAATTGGATGATCTTATAATTATCACATTCAACTACAATACTAATTGCATCAAGTAATTTACCTTTGAGTACCTTATTTAATGAATTGATAGCCAATAACTCAACTTGTGCAATATCCCCGTGAACTCCATAGAAACCGAAAGCCATGATAAATCTTCCTTTGAAGTCTCAAACGACGCCTCCAATTCCTACTTCATAGTTTACCTTGAGGGAAGCATCAATGTTAATCTTATACCAATCGGGTGGAGGGGGATGCCAAGAATCAAAAAGCAATCCCAAGGACTGATGTACATCCCAGTGGTTCGATTGAATAAGATTGAACTTCTTACTATTTACAAAACTCAAAATTGAAGAAGCTGTGAATGTATCACAATTATCCATTTTTTCATGCTTGATCTTATTTCTGTTGTTCCAAGAAAACCATAGCAAAGTGCAGTAGATCCTAGCCATCACCGGATTTGTATCAGCAAGAATTTATAATTTGCTCCAACAATCCTGGAAAGAGTTGTATTTAGGAATCATAAATCCCCAATTTCTTAACACATCAATAACCCTCAATAGTTTAAGACACAAAGTGGTGATGTGATCAAAATCTTCAGCAACTCCAGAACCTCAAGGACAACAATTCCCATTCGCAAGCCTTCTTCTAATGAGGAAATCCGCGGTTGGTAATGCAGATTTACCAATCCTCCACATAAACAATTCAACACGGGAGTTCAACTTTAATTTATGGATCCGGTTAACTGGAACAGAATATGAATCAGAGGAGAGTTCTTGATACAACAATTCATCCTTAATCAATGCAGAAATTAATTTTCCAGAGAATCTTCATTTCAGCTCTAAGAAATCACCATCATCCCTGTTAGAAATTTGAATATTACTGATTAAAGCAAGGAGTTCTCTTCCAGAGAATAATGACAATCTATCAAGATCCCAACTTCCATCATGATTGAAGAAGTCTAGATATGTGTTTTCATCATCAAAATTGGCAACAAAGGTAGGCCACCTGATCTGCCTCGTATCTAATATCCAAACAACCTTTAGAACAAATATTTTGCTTCCCATCACCACTCTCCATCCAACCGCCATTTTAAGAGCATCCCGCCCAGATTTTATTATCTTCCAAGAAGGAGAACTACCCTTCCTATTATCATCATTCCACCAGTCTTCTCCATATTTGCATAATAAATTCTTATTCAACAATGAATTCGAAAATTCTACTAACTTCCAAGTAAACTTGGCTCTTAAGGAATCCATACTAGAAAGTGCAGACTTTATCCCCCAACCTCCCAAAACTTTAGGCTTACAAAGTTCATTCCAAGCTACATAAAGTAGTCCATGACTTCCATCTGTTTTATTCCATATGTAATTTCTACATAATCTCTCAAATTCCTTCAAAACTCCTAAAGGAATGAGAGAGTGTGAACTAATAAAAACAGGGAAGTTCACATAAACCGAATTCACCAATACCATCCTTCCTGCCAAATAGATGAATTTATTACTCCATGAGTTCAACTTCTTCATAGAGTTGTCCAAGAGAGATTGGTAATCAGCTTTATTCAATCTTCTTAATGCAATTTTACCTCCCAAGTACTCCATTTCATCAACCGGCTTGAAACCCATAAAATCTGCAATTATCTTCTCCTTTTTCTATCAAATCTTTTACCACAAATCATAGCATATTTATGGTAGTTGATTCTTTGTCCAGTCCAACTATAGTAATCATCAATAATATCCTTCAGTCTTTTTAAACTTTTCCTCTTTGCATCAGCAAATAAAAAAATATCATCCTCATAGAGCAAATGGGATATCCTTTGTCCTTTGGATGCAATTTTGATGCCCAAATCCTTTCCCTGCTAAGAAAAACATTAGAAATTAGTTTTGAACAAATTATAAATAGAAAAGGTGAGAGTGGGCATCCATGACAAAAACCACACTTTCCATTTATCCATTTAATGCATCCACCATTGATGAGTATAGAGTAGCTTGGTTCCAAGATGCATTCCATCACCAGCTTCATGAACATCTCTGGAAAACCCAAAAGAAATAACATTTTGTTGAGAGTAGTCAAGCACATACTATTGTATGCTTGCTCCATATCTACCTTGATAGCCACCAAACCATTGTTATCTTTAGACAACCTCATTTTGTTGAAGAGCTCCTATGCTAAAAGCAAGTGATCGGAAATTGATCTTCTTTTTATAAAAGCCACTTATTCATCTGAAATGATATTTGGGATTACTGTCAATAATCTATTTAGGAAGATCTCTGTCACAATCTTATAAATAGAATTGCACAAACTTATAGGCCGAAATCTAGCTGGAGAAACTGGGTTGTTGCTCTTGGGAATAAGAACTACAATAGTGTTTTTCCAATCTTTATCCATTCTTCCTGTTAAGAAAAAACTTCTCACAGCCATACAAACATCCATACCTACAATGCTCCAGTAATGTTTGAAGGAGTAAGTGATTCCATAAAATCCCAGTGCCCTGTTGTTACAAGAATTCCTTACCACTTCCCAGATTTCTAAATCTCGTAAATCAGCATCCAAATTGGTTCTATCTTCATCATTTAAAACTTTCAAAGGAGGTACTAACCTGTCAATACGCTTTCTCTGTTATCCCATTTCTATTGAAAATAGTTATAAAATAGATCTTCAATCTCTTTGGGGTCTTCTTGTTGGGCTCAATTTGTGTCTTTTTTAAAATTTTGCACACATTGTGCAGCTTTTTACATTTTCTTCTTTCCATAACCTAACTCAGTAAATCTTAGCTTGTCTGATTATCTTCCAAAAAAAAAAAAAAACCTTTCTCATATAAAGAAAAATAATCAACAAAATAAAATCCTATTGTTAAGTATAAAATCAACACAATGAATAAGAAAATAAAATAAAAATAAGTCATTAATTTTGCAACAACTATAACTATAAGATCTATCTCTATTATAATATTGAAATGATCTTATTATCTAAATCTAATTTATAAATTGATTTAAAGTTTGGGAAGAGAAAGATAATTTTTCTAGGAAAATAAGTAGTAGTGCAAAGTATTTTAAAATTTTCTCTTTTATCAACATTAGTAATTTGAAAAATAGAAACTTAAAGAGAATTTAAGAGGAGTAAAACCAACGCAAGACGAGCATTTCAATAAACATATAAAGCAAATACAACTAATACAAAAAAGTATACATCTTAATGCCATCACTTAAATATTTGAAAGAAAGAAAACATATATCAACTACAATAGAAAATAAAATCTAAAATACTTGAGAACCTTGGTCTGGAGGTGGCTGAGGAGGATTAAATATTATAGAGTAGCTATTCATAGTGTTGTGAATATGATTTTAAGAAATATGATTCGATTATAACAAACATTTCATTTTTCCAATGATTGCCTTGCTTACTAACATTTCAGCTCCACAATATCAAATTGTAAATGGAATCAGCTCGAGATTGGATAGATTAGGATTGAGTCATTTTATAACATGCATCAAGTGTCTTTTACCCTTTCTTAAGTCTATTATATGAGTTGTGGATCCTGATGCTAAGTAATATTACACACACATACATTGGGAAAAAATTATGTCTGTTTGATTAGAGTTTTCTATTTTCGATCACATCGTCTGGGATGATCCAAAAATAATCCTGGTTGATCCGTTAAAAATAGAAACCATAATTAGTGCATCTTAGTTAAGGCAGCCACAATTAACAGAATCATCTTGGATGATATTAGCATCGTTTGGGATGAGAGGCTCAATTAAAAAAGAATCAGCTTCCATATCTATTTAGGCATCTTTTATTTTTGGACATCATCTTGGTCGATGCAACACAATAATGCCTAAATTAATCTGATAATTAAGGAATGTAAATAAGATTCGATTTCTCAATCATATCATCTTGGAAAATCTCAGGATCATCCTGGACGATCAGTTAACAAACCATAGTTCTTCCTGGATGAGATATAATCAGCATGGTTCCATTCAGGGCGATGCTCTTTACAATGTACACTGAAATGAACTAATAATCTAGGATAATCAGGAGATCAGTCTACACGATCAAGTTATTTTTATATCATCCAGACATCCACTCATGGTGATGTTCTAGATGATATTTGTTGTTTTGTACTAATCATCCTGAATGATCGTGAGATCATCCTAGATGATAAAGCAATTTTTTCATCATATAGACATCCATCTGGGGTGATGTGTGGGACAAAATTCGATGGATTGAACTAATCATACAGGATGATACTATCATCCTGGATAATATGAATAATTTAACCTTCAGATCATCCCAAATCATCTTAACGGATTAAGCAAAATTTATACTGATCATATAGGATGATCTTCAAATCATCCTGGAAGATAATGTCGGTTATTGCGATTAAAATCTATTTCAAAGATCTTATATATAAGAACTCTTATTTACCTAAGAGAGCATACTTTGCTACTATCTTGTCTTGAGAGAGCCTAGAGGAGAGTGAGATAAAGGGTGAGAGAGAGAGAAAGGATCTTATGAGAGGGAGTTTATGAGGGGTTTCACAAAGGTTTCTCCAAGAAAGGATCTGAGTCATCTTCTCCAATCATCATCCCTGGTTCCTCGGAGGTTTGACAGAGGTCTACTTTAATAATCGATTGAGGTTCTCTGCCTGCTTCAGGAGGAAGAGAAAGAAGTTAGGTTCTCTGCCTCATCGGTGTCACTAGAAAGGAGGTTTGTAAATGCTTCACCACCTTATTGTGGTAGCAAAAGGAGAGTCACTAAGTTTAGTGCAATACCTAAAGGAGAGGCTCTGGGGAGTGGACATAGGTCAAGTTGATTGAGAAATTTTTGAAAATATCAATTACACCCCCCTCTTGGTTAGCCTTGGGCTAGTTCATAAGGGCTTAATATTCCTAACGAACTTTCAAGTGGTATTAGAGCTGGATTCATAAAATTGAGTTTTTAAAAACTTTTGAATTTTGATCCATATCTAAATTTGATAATCATAATACTGCAGAAGGGTTTTCTATTACTTGACTACCTTTGTTTGACAATATTTCTTTTGATTTTATGAAAACTCGCATGTCTACATTTTTACAATCAATTGACTATCGCATGTGGATGCTTGTTAAAGATGAATATTCACCACCAACTAATGAAATTAATAGCATTAAAACAGAACTTCCTTTTACTGAATGGACTTTTGATTAGCACAACTTAATGAAAAATTCTTTAATTTTTTTTTTATGCTTTAAAATTTGAAGATTACTTGCGTGTTTCAACTTTTGCTACGGTAAAAAAATTTGGGATAGATTGTGTATTACTTATGAAGGAATAAATGAAGTTAAGCAATCTCGATTGAATACTTTATTGTATAACTAGAAAATTTTTCATATGAAACATTCTTAATCAATTTCTAAAATGTATATAATGCCTTAGAAAGAGAACTCGTGAATTATAAAAAAAGTAAATAAGATTTTGAGATGCTTGCCTTCTTCCTTTGATGGAAAGATTAATGCAATTTCTGAATCTAAACACTTGAATACTTATTCAATTGATAACTTAGTTGGATCACTCATTACTTATGAGTAAGGGGTGAATCAAATAAACCTTGATGCAGGTGAGAAAAAGAAGGAGAAAACTATGGCACTGAAGGTCAATGACTTGGACAATGATTCTTCTAGGTCTGAAAGTAATGATCTTACCTTAATCACAAGGCAATTCAAAAGCTTTCTAAGAAAAAAACAAAATAACCATCAGAAGTGGAATAATATTAAGGGTAGCAAAAATTTTAGGAGTTCTAATGATATGACCTATTTTGAATGTAGGAAGCCAAGACATGTTAAAGATGATTATCCTACACTTAAGGCTCACCCAAGAAAGGAGAAGGGTGAGGAGAAACTCAAGTTTAAAAAGGATATGAATAGGTTCCAATAGTCATTCTAAGCAGATTCAACATTGGACTCCACTGAGACTAAAGCTGAAGAGGAGACAATAAACTTATGCTTGATGGAAGACGATCATCTTGGTCAGTGTAACCAAGAAGAGGTATGTGAACTAACCTATGAATAATTACTTGAAGTTTCTAAACAAATTCATGCATTATATAAGAAACTTAAGAAATCACATACTAGTTGGAAATTGGAGTTTTTAAATTTGCAAAAAAGAGCATGAAATTTTACTTAAAGAACACTGTACAATTGATAGCAATCACATGTCATTACTTGATGAGTTTGATGTATTAAACAAAAAACATATTGAATTATCTGATGCACATGATTCCTTGAAGTTATCTCATGTTGAGTTAGAAAAAAGAGTTTAAGAAATTAGAAAATCTCAAAGCATTTGAAGATAACAAGTCAATATATCATGCATCACATAACTTTAAAAGGAAGTATCACCACCCATGTAGATTAGTAAACCCTTTTCCTAGTGTTAGGTGTTTTTCATGTGGCATGTTAGGACACATTTCACACACTTGCACTATTCACCATAATACACATAGTCGTGGGGACCTAAATTGTATGACTCATAGTATAACACACATACACTACATTGTTCTTTTCATAAGAAGAAACCCAAACTTTTTTGGGTTACTAAATCTGACATTTAATGATTTTGTAGTTGTGCACTCCATAAAGGCCTCATGAGACCATGTGGTACCTAGATAGTGGATGCTCAAGACACATGACTGGAGATGCCAACCAATTCATTTCGCTGGAGATCAGGGCTGAGGTATGGTTACTCTTAGAGACAACACCACTTGGAAAGTGGTGGGCGTAGATATAATCAAAAACTCCAAGAACCTCTTGATTGAAAATATTTTACTTGTAGATGGATTGAAACACAACTTGTACAGCATCAGTCAGCTTTGTGATAAGGGCTTCATTATAAAATTCTTGGCAAATACTTATATTATCAGCTTAAATAACAACATTATTTTACAAGAAAAGTAAATCAACAATGTTTACATGCTTGAATTAAATAATATTGAATGTGCTGCTTCATTTTGCTTAAAATTATTGCTAATGATTCATGGTTGTGGCACAGGAGGTTATGTCATGCCAGTATGAAAACCCTTAGAAGAGTGACCTAAAAAGACTTAGTTAGAGGTGTCCCCAAGCTTATGTTCACCAAAGACCACTTTTGTGATGCTTACCAACTAGGGAAGTAAGTCCAATCCTCTTTCTATTCCATTAAGGAAATTAGCACCACTACCTTTAGAAGTCCTTCACATGGATTTGTTTGGACCCATTAGCACTGCCAGCTTAGGGGGAAAGTCTATGGTTTTATGATTATTGATGACTACTCGAGGATCACTTGGATTAAATTTTTGTCGCATAAGAATAAGTCTTTTGATGAGTTTAGATTCTTCTTCACTTGGAATTGAAAAAATTTAGGTTA
Source organism: Dendrobium catenatum (assembly GCF_001605985.2). NCBI lineage: Eukaryota > Viridiplantae > Streptophyta > Magnoliopsida > Asparagales > Orchidaceae > Dendrobium > Dendrobium catenatum. The sequence goes on from NW_021319083.1 coordinate 25,446,293, forward strand.
TGTGATTTTGATCATCTATAATGACCATGGGGGAGAGTTCAGAAATGAGAGATTTGGAGACTTTTGTAGGATAAGTGGATTAGTCATAACTTCTCATCTCCTAGGACCCCTCAGCAGAATGGGGTAGCTGAAAGGAAGAAATGGACCTTAGTAGAAGCTGCTAGAGCCATGCTTATTGAGTATTCACTTCCAAAATACATTTGGGCTTAAGCGGTAAACACAGCTTGTTATGAGTTGAATAGGGTGAATGTTTAAGTCAAACTTGATAAGATACCCCATGAGATCCTTAAGGGTAGGACACATATGTTGAGTATAGTGAATAGGTTGTTAAACCTAAGTTAATGTCCCACGGCTACCAAGAGGGGGGGGGTGAATTGTTAGTTAAAAATTATTCCTCTTTTAGATGAGTTGAAAAGAAAATAAATTTAATGAATTTTTATAAAAAATTTCAACCACAACTTTTAAACAGTAAAATATGGAAAATAAAAAACAGTAAAAATAAACGACACAAGATTTATAGTGGTTCGGTCTAAACCAGACCTACATCCACTCCCAAGAGGAACCCTCTAAGTATTGCACTAATACCAATAGTGTCTCTCCTTTTTCACCCACAGCAAGGCGGAGAAGCCTTTACAAACACTCTTTCCACCACTACCTAGTGCGGCAGAGAATTGTCGTCCTTTTATACTATCCCCAGTGTTGGCAGAGAACCGTCCGTCCTTTCACACTCTCCTAGTGTGGGCAGAGAACCCTTCGTCCTTTCACACTCTCCTAGTGTGGGCAGAGAACCCTTCATCCTTTCACACTCTCCTAGTATGGGCAGAGAACCTGATCTCCTTGACAGATCTCCTCACAAGAAATCTAGAAAGAAGAAAGAAAAGAGTGAAATTATCTCAAATCACAAGTAGGAAATCTTACCTTTGAACACAAAGTAAAGCCTTCACACTCGAGTGGAAGAAATCATTCTTAATGCTCTCTCTCACTCTCTCCTTAAGTCTTCTTTCAATAGGCACAAAGATCAATGACCAAAAAGATTTGATGGCAGTCTAATTTGGACTATATATAGGAAAGACAAGAAAAATTGTCCAAAAATTATAAATTTTCAATTATGTACGCAGTGGATCGTCCCGTACGATTGTGGATCATCCCAGACAATTTTACTTAAAGTGTCGGAAATTATCCTAATGTATATTGGTACGAACTATGTTCGTACACGATCATCGTCCCGTACCGACTGAGGTAAGTCAGTTCGGTTCATCATGGGATGAACAAGTTTCATCCTGGATGATTTTAAACAGAGTGTTTCATCCAGGGACGAAGTGTAATTTCATCCTGTACGATTTTAAACAGAGAGTTTCGTTCAGAGACAAACCATGTATTTTGTCTGGACGATTAGTGCAAAGTGAGAATCGAGAGGCATTCGTCTCGGGATGAATATTAAATTTGTTCGGATGATTAGGACACAGAAAAATTTTCTCCCTGCCTGTTCGATCCATTACTCTTCCAAGGGATTAATTGACATGATCGTCTCGTACGATCAGTTCACAAAAGTTATTCCCCTAATATGTGTGTGTTGTGAATATTCACTCAATTACAATCACTCCCTCACAATTCAAAAACATTTTTAAAGCTTTTAATTTATAAATGATTCGATGTTGAATTTGATTTGAAGTCTTCATAGTTTAGAGTTGATTTTCCTGAAATATTAGTACACACTAGAGCAAAAACAAATCATCCAAAAAGTGTTAGGAGATATCTATACATAAAATAATATTATTTGAAATCATCAAAATAATACAAGTGGCACGAATGTAAAACATGCAAATAGCAACTCTCTTAACAATCTCCCCCTTTTTGATGATGGCAAAACAATTATTGTTTTTAGGATTTTAAATTCTAAGAAACTCCTAAACTCCCCCTGAATTGATGAATACATAAAAAAATAAGGAGGTATAAATTCAAAAATTTTCATTTTTCAAAAATTTTATACAAAATAAGAAACATACAAAATATACAACTATAATAATGGCAAACATAAAGGAAAAGTACTATAAAAAACAAACAAAACAAACAAATAATTTCTCCCTCTTTTTGACAACAACAAAAAGAGAAGAAGAAAAGAAGTCTTTAAATGTAAGCAGAAGTATGAAATTCATTTGTTAATTTAATCTTGAAAGTGATTCAAATAAGGTATGCAAATAAAATTAAAACATTAAAGAAATCCTAGAATTTCATATAATTTAAGAAGTGATATAACATAGATAATAAAAAGAATTTATCAAAGGCATGAGTCAATTTAGACATTAAAATAAAGAAAATTATTACACTAAGGATGAATAAAAAATTTTATTTTTCAAATTTCAATGTCAATTATAAATGAACATAAGATCAATTTGAATTAAGAGATTAAAAGAGTCTGTAAAGAAGTAACTACCACATGTGGCGCTTTGATCATCTTTTTCAACTTTATGGCACATTTTTTGTGCATCTTTTTACTTTGGGCTTATTTTGTGCCTCTTTTTCTTATTGTAAACTTTTTGTGCAATTCTTTTGATACCAATTTTTCTTGTATATTTGTACAATTTTCAAGAGTAATTGAATTCTTTCCAAAATCAATAATCTAAAATTTCAAATTTTTCTAAGTGCATAAATACGATTTGAAAAGAGAAATACAAAATAAGAAAACATCTAAATTGTAATAATGATATTAAAGATAATGTAGTCTAAATAAGTGGCATGGAATTGAAAATCCTAATAATATCAAGTTATAAGCATCACTTAAATTTAGAATTATTAGATTTTCTAATGAAATTAATTTTAATTTATAATTTAGCTTAAAGCACTATTATGATTAAAAAAAAATGAATGTCATAAAGTATAACACACATTTCAAAAACAAATAAACAACAAAACATTGGAACATATATTGATATCAAATGAAGATATTACAATTTTAAGTCCTAGATATCAATAATAACATAACAAAAACAAGGAAAATACAATAATCTAAAATACAACAATATAAAAGAAATCACTTAACACATGAACTACAAAGAAACACATAACAAACACAACAATCATTCAGATGAAGCTTGATCTGGAGGAGGAGGTAGTTGTGTTGCACCAAAGAAGTTGAAGTAACTACTCATCATAAGCATGTTTGTATTTATGTTATTTATCTGATCATGGATAAATCTCATATCTTGATTGTACTGAATATCCTGCTGCTGTAAATGAGTTTCAATTTGATCAAACCTTTGATCAAAATGAGCCTCTAAATTGTCAAATCTTTGAACCAAATTGTAATAATTTGGTTCAGTAGCAGATGTAGGTTCAGCTTCTTCTTCTGTTTCACTTAGAACAACATGAGTTTTGCTAGGCTCTTTCTTATTGAAGATTGCTCTAAAGGATGCATCGTTGTAGTAGAGTGGTTTTTCAAAAACTTATTCAGGATGAATCAAATTATACTTCTTTTCCAAAATATAGGCAATCAGATGTCCTAAGGCTATATTCTTCTTTCTTTTATGATCAACATGACCAATTTCAGAAAGGCCATAATTATAGTCAATTAGGAGTTGGGCCTCATCTATAGGTTGTTTGGTCATTATCAAGAAGGTAACAATAGAAAGAAGAGGTGTGATATTGACTCTATCACCAGCTTCAGGTATAATGGAAGTTCTAAGTACGTGCTGGATGATACGGGCATCACGAACAAAAGTTGCTACCTTAGGTAAATGATCCTTAAAGTTTACTCCTCTAATCACTCGATTTACTTCAGTCCAATTAAAATTTGTGGAGGTTAAGGTGTGTGCTCGTAATCCTTCAGTCCTTAAGTTTAGGAAGATACCAAGGTTAGCCTTGGTGATTTCAATTTTCTTTTAAAAAACAAAAGAACTGATGACAGAATGGTCGGAGTTGAAAGACATTTTTGCCAAAAAATAATGAAAGGTTTCTTTGTTGTAGAAGTGTACTAAGGTGAGGATTAAACCAAATTGAGTAGAGGTAAACAAGTGCATTACCTTAAAAGTTAATTCTTCCTGTAGGAGTACTCTAGATGGGGTAATTTTCGCAGAGACAAACCTAGCATAGGATTCTTCATTGGCTTTAGAAAGGAAATTTTTAGAAGTGTTTCTTGGTGGACCCTTAGTCAAAGACTTTTGGCGCTTGCTAGAACTTGCCATTAAAAGATCTTAAGAGAAGAAAGGTTTGAAACAGATGTGTGAAAGTGACAGTTCAGTTAAAAAATGCCGTCAATTTATGGAAAAATGACTGTTCGTACGAGACAAAATTTTTTTTTTGTCCCGTACGAATTTGATTCATCCCATACGAACAAATTTTATATGGACGAACAAATGAGTCAAAAAAGAAACAGCTTTTCGTAAACACACAACTTACGAAGTGTCCTTTCGTACAGACTTTTGACCAAAATGATTGTACAGACGAACACTTGTTCATCCGGACGATCAGAAATTTAATTCGTTTTAATGGCAGTTGAAAATCATCCCCCGTAATGAACCGACATGTGTTCATCTGGATGAACCAAAGGTTCGTATGGACGAAGTTCATATTAAAATTGTCTTATCCATTAAACTGCTTCATTCACTCGTCCCGTCGTTTGAAAATTTTTTTGTCCCGGACGATCGTGATGATCGTAAAGATGAATTATAATAAATCTGCTCTTAAAATGGTTCAAAATCACACAGTTTGTCATACTACAAAAATCGCCCCGTACGAAACGATTTCATCCCGGACGATGATAAAAAAAATTCAAAAACAAAATAAAATGAAATCATTCACACAAATCAAAATTAAGAAACACAACAACAACAAAATAAAAAATACAAAAATATTAACTCAAAAAAAATATCAATGTTGCAGAAAACATTTTTATTTATGCATTTAAATCAATCACACCAAGCCTTATTCTTAATGCACTAAAAGTATCAAAGGCTAATGGTTTTATAAAAATGTCTGAAAGTTGATTTACAGAAGAAACATGAGTGAGTTTAATTTCTCCTTTGGACACATGATCCCTTATGAAATGATGCCTTATGTCTATATGTTTGGTTCTTGAATGTTGAATAGAATTTTTATAAATACAAATAACACTAATGTTATCACAATAAATAGGAATAGTGCCTATAGATAATCCTAAATCAATCAACTGTTGTTTTAACCAAAATACTTGTGCCACAAAACTTCCTAAAGCAATATATTCAGCTTCAGCAGTAGATAGAGCCACTAAATTTTGTTTTCTACTAGACCATGAAACTAATGAATTTATAATGAACTAACATGTTCTAGAAATGCTTTTTTTATCCACTATATAGCCTGCAAAGTCAGAATCTGAATAACCAATAATTTCAAATGAAGAGCTAAACTTAGGATACCAAATTCCTAAGTTCTGAGTTCCTAATAAATATCTTAAAATCCTTTTTACCACTGTCAAATGTGGTTCTTTTGGATCTAATTGAAATCTAGCACACAAGCAAACAGTAAACATGATATCAAGTTGGCTAGCAGTCAAGTAAAGTAAAGATCCAATAATCCCTCTAAATTTCTTTTAATCAACAAATTTTCCTTTAAGATCTTAATCCAACTGAACTGAGAAACTCATTGGTGTACTAACAGGTTTAGTATTGTCCATTTCATATTTTTTGAGGATGTCCTTAACATATTTAAATTGGCTAAGAAATGTTCCTTCCTCAAGTTGCTTAATGCTAAAGCCTAGAAAGTAACTTAAGTCTCCCATTAGACTCATCTCAAATTCACTACTCATTGTTTTAGAAAAATCATCACAAAGATTTTTATTTGAAGATCCAAAAATGATACCATCCACATAAATTTTAATAATGAGTATATTCTTTCCAAATTTCTTCAAAAAGAGAGTTGTATCCACACTTCCTTTTTCAAAAGATCTTTCAAGTAGGAAGGTGCTCAACCTCTCATACCAAGCCCTAGGTGCCTGTTTTAATCCATATAATGCCTTTTTTAATTTGAAAACATGATTTGAGTATTTTGAATTTTCAAAACCTGATGGTTGTTCTACAAAAACATCTTCTTCAATTACCCCATTTAAGAAGGCACTTTTCACATCCAGTTGATATAATTTGAATCCTTTAAAACAGGCAAAGGCTAGCAAAATCGTAATTGCTTCAAGTCTAGGTACAGGGGAAAAAGTTTCTTCAAAATCAATCCCTTTAATCTGATTATACCCTTTAGCAACTAATCTAGCCATATTTCTAATGACTACTTATGAGTCATTCATTTTGTTTTTGAATACCCACTTAGTTCCAACAACACTTTGATCTTTTGGCCTTGAAGTTAATTCCCAAACTTTATTTCTTAGAAATTGATTTAACTCTTCTTGCATGGCCAATATCCAAAATTCATCATAAAATGCTTGATCAATATTAGTGGGTTCTATAGTTGAAATAAAGGCTGAATGATTGACTTCCTTGTTTAATCCACGCCTAGTTCTAGCACCCTCACTAGGTTCACCTATAATCAATTCCCTTGGGTTGTTTTTAGAAAATCTCAAATCTCTAGGCAAACTTTCTTCCAAGTTTATTCTATCAATCTTTTGGGAGTTATCCTCAATCTCATCTTCAATTACATTTGGCTCTCCCAAATTTCTAGATTCATCAAATACAACATGTGTGGTCTCCTCAATAATCAAAGTTCTTTTATTGAATACCCTATAAAATTTTCTAACATTTGAGTATCCAACAAAAATTCCTTCATCTGATTTTGGATCAAATTTTCCTAAGGCAGATTTATCATTATTATGAATAAACACCTTGCAAACAAAAACATGCAAATGTAACAAATTAGGTGTTCTACCTTTTAGCAACTCGTAGGTTATTTTATTTAATTTAGATCTTATGTTCAATCTAGTTTTGGTATATCTCTCACTAAGTTTTTTTGGGTAATCCTCCTAAGGTTCTTCATGCTAGAATGACAAAGTCTCCTATGCCAAAGCCATGATTCATCAAAAATAGTTTATAAACAAAAAGCAGTAGGAGTATGAATGCAATTTAAATCTAACATATAAACATTGTTTACCCTTTTTCCATTCAAAACATCTTTATCATTTAGGCTTAATATGCAGCTAGTGGGAAAAATTTTTACATAATAACCCTTATTACGTAGCTGACTTATACTTAACAAATTATGCTTTAAGCCTTCAACCAATAACACATTGTCTATAAAAAATTCTTTAAATTTCCAATCATACCTGTCCCAACCACCTTCCTTGTGGTGTTATCTCCAAGTGTAACCTTGCCTCCTGTCCTGGCTTCCAGCGTTATGAATTGAGAAGTATCTCCAGTCATATGCTTTGAACATCCGCTGTCCAGGTACCATATGCTCTCATGAGGTCTTGTGTGAGAGAAACCCTGCAAAATTATCAAATGTTAGACCTGGGAACCCAAACAAGTTTGGGTTCTCCTTTTAGCAATTTATAATCAGATGCATGTATGATATGTCTAAATTTATACATCTTAGGTCTCCACACCAAATTAGTTTTCATCTTCAAGGTACAGGTGTGAACTATATGTCCAAGCAATCCAGAATTATTATATTTAACATTACGAATAGGATTCCTAAGTCTTTTACCACTTATCTGTCTTTTTAGGGATTGCATAAATTTAGGATACAAATTAGGATTAGTAAAATCTTTAAGTCTGGGGGGTATCCTATTATCCTCTAGAGCTTTTATTTTCAACTTATAAAATGAATTCATATCTTCCAAGATTTGATTTGTATAATTCATTCGATATGTTTTGCTCTCTGATTCATCCTTAAATTTTTTAAATTCTTTTTCAAGATCAGCATATGATGACTTTAAATTCTCATGATTTTTATTCAAGTCATCAAATTCATCGAGTAGTTTTATGTGGTTGTCATCTATTAAAGCATGATCTTTCCTAAGGATTTCATGTTCCTTTTGAAGTTCTTCAAATTTTAAACTTACACTAGCATGCATTTTCTTTATTTCCTTATATGCATTATGCATATGTTCAAAAACTTCAAATAATTCATCATAAGTTAAGTCACTTACTTCTTCTTGATTTGACTGATTAAGACTATCTGCCATCAAGCAAAGATTGGTGACTTCTTCTTACTTTTTAATCTCTCATGAATATGAAGCTGAATCCACCCAGAAAGCTCTTTGAAACTTCTTCTTGCCCTTCTTTACAGTTGGTTTCTCCTCTACCTTCTCTTAGCTAGGAGTAGCTTTGTGTTTTGGGCAATCAGTCTTGATATGACTAGGTTTCCTGCATTCATAGCAAATCACATCATTATAAATCTTGCCATTTCTATTAAATTTACCTCTATTCCATTTATGGCGCCTATTCTGCTTCCTCTTCAGAAAGTTTCTGAATTGTCTAGTCATTAATGCAATGTCGTCTTCATCCTCAGGTTATGAGTGTTCACTCTTAGAATCTTCCACTTTTAGTGCTATGTTCTTTTCCTTTCGTGGTTCACCTGCATCAATCTTTCTTTGACTAACCCCTTGCTCGTAAGCAATGAGTGAACCAAGAAGATTGTCAATAGAATAAATGTTTAGATCTTTAGACTCTGTAATTGCAGTAATTTTAGCATCATAAGCAGTAGGTAAACAATGAAGAATCTTATTAACCATTTCAGCATTCGTTAGTTCCATACCAAGTGCATGCAAAGATCCTTGAGTCTTCTTTCAATAGGCACGAAGATCAATGACCAAAAAGATTTGGTGGCAGTCTAATTTGGACTATATATAGGAAAGACAAGAAAAACTGCCCAAAAACTATAAATTTTCAATTCTGTACGCAGTGGTTCGTCCCGTACGATCGTGGATCGTCCCGGATGATTTTACTTAAAATGTCAGAAATGATCCTAATGTATATTGGTACAAACTATGTTCGTACACGATCATCATCCCGTACAAACTAGGTTCATTCGGTACGAAATGGTTATTCCATAGGTTGGTTTCCAAATCCCTGCAGGACGTAACCAACTGAGGTAAGTCGATTCGGTTCGTCCTGGGACGAACAAGTTTCATCCTGGATGATTTTAAACAGAGAGTTTTGTTAAGGGTCAAAGGGTAATTTTGTCCTGTACTATTTTAAAAAGAGAGTTTCGTCCAGAGATGAACCATATATTTTGTCTGGACGAACAGTGCAAAGTGAAAATCCAGAGATGTTCGTGCCGGGACGAATATTAAATTCGTCCGGATGAATAGGACTTAGAAAAATTTTCTCGCTGCCTATTCGATCAATTTCTCTTCTGAGGGGTTAATTGACATGATCTTCCCGTACATATTATATTCATCCCGTACGATCAGTTCACAAAAGTTATTCCTCCAATATGTGTGTGTTGTGAATATTCACTCAATTATAATCACTCTCTCTCAATTCAAAAATGTTTTTAAAGCTTTTAATTTACAAATGATTCGATACTAAATTTGATTTGAAGTCATCATAGTTTGGAGTTGATTTTCCGGAAATGTTAGTACACACTAGAGCAAAAATAAATCTTCCAAAAAGTGTTAGGAGATATCTATACATAAAACAATAATATTTGAAATCATCAAAATAATACAAGTTGTACGAATGTAAAACATGCAAATAGCAACTCTCTTAACAACCTAACCTTTCCCACCTCTATGTTCTTGGTTGTAAAGTTTTCATTCTTAATAATTAGAAGTCACACTTAGGGATATTTGACCCAAAATTTAATGAAGGAGTGTTCTTATGATATTCCAGTATGGGGAAATCCTTTAGGGTGTTTAATAAGAGGACTTTGGTGGTAGAGGAGACTACATAGGTAGTGTTTAATGAAGCTGATCCTAAGAAATCTTGAGTTGATGATAAAGATGAAGTCGGAGATATTACCCATGGAGTTGAAAATTTAGAGAAGAGGGTAGAGGCCCAAAACACTAAAGGAGTAGGTGAGATTACCCAATGAGTAGAAATTGCAAATTTAGAGGAAAGGATTGAACCTACTCACACCTTGCTTAGAGATTGGAGATATTCCTTAAGTCATCATAAAGAACTGATCTTAGGAGACCCTTCTAAAGGTGTTAGGACTAGGCCTGGACTTAGGAAGGAAGTAAACCACTATGCCTTTGTCTAAATGACTGAATCCACCAACATCAATTAAGCCCTATCTGATGAGTTTTGGATCTTAGCCATGAAAGTGGAATTTAGCCAATTTGTTAAGAATGATGTTTGGGAGCTTGTAGAAAGGCCAAATGGACAAAGTGTATTTAGATCCAAACGGGTATTTAAGAATAAGATGAATGATTCTGGTGTGGTGGTTAGAAATAAGGTGAGATTGGTTACTAAGGGGTACAACCAAATAAGAGGAATTGATTTTGAGGAGACCTTTGCCCTTGTAGCTAGATTGGAAGCCATTAGAGTGCCACTAGCCTTTGCCTGTTATAAAGGATTTTTGCTTTTCCAAATAGATGTTAAGAGTGCCTTTTTAAATGGCTAATAAAAGAGGCTGTATTTGTAGAGCAATCCCCAGGTTTTGAGAGTTCCCAATTTCCAAATCATATTTTCAAATTAAAAAAAGTCTTATATGGATTAAAATAGGCACCCATAGCTTCGTATGAGAGGCTTACCACATTCTTGTTAGAGAGGGTGTTTACTAAGAGGAACGTAAACACCACCCTTTTTCTAACAAAAGTAGGAGATGAATTACTCATTGTTCAGATCTATGTCGATGATATACTTTTTGGATCTTCTGATAAAAAGCTATTTAATGATTTTTTTTAGAATAATGAGAAAGGAATTTGATATGAGTATGATGGAAGAGTTGTTTTACTTTTTGGGGTTTAGCATAAGAAAATTGGATGATGGAACCTTTTTAAATCAATCAAAGTACATAAATGACATCTTGAAGAAATATGTAATGGATAAAGCTAAGCCAATTAATACTCCCATGACATCCAATGTTCAGTTGGATAAAGAGCCAAATGGAAAATCTATTGATCATAAGAAGTACAAAGGGTTGATTAGATCTTTACTTTACCTGACTGCTAGCTGACTTGATATAATGTGTAGTGTTTGTCTCTGTGCTAGATTTCAAGCTGATCCTAAAGAATCCCACTAGATTGTAGATAAGAGAATTCTTAGATATCTCTTAGGTATCCAAAACTTAGGAATCTAGTATCCTAAACACAACACTTCTTTTGAGATTATTAAAAATTCTGATTCTGATTATACAGGATGTAGGGTAGATAGAAAGAGAACTTCTAGGACTTGCCAATTCATAAGATAATCTTTTGTCTCCTAGTCCAGTAGAAAGAAAAACACTGTTGCAATTTTCACTGCTGAAGCTTAGTACATTGCCTTTGGGAGTTATGTGGCCCAAGTCCTTTGGCTGAAGCAGCAAATTTTGGATTTAGGAATACCTATAGGCACAATTTCAATTCTTTGTGACACACTAGTGCCATTTATATTTCTAACAATCCTATCACATATTCATGGACCAAGCATATTGATATATGGCATCACTTTATTAGAGATCGTGTACTAAAAGAGACATTGAGTTATATCATGTGACGACTGAGTTTCAACTTGCTAGCATCTTTACTAAACCACTCGCATTTAACACATTTAGCCTTTTAAGGACTAGATTGGGTGTGATTTACATAAATGCAAGAACTTGATTCTTACTGATTTCTAAATTTTATTTATTGTTTGTTATTTTCTTATAGTTTTTTTACTTAATTTTTTTGTTATTCTATTCATATAATTCAATTATATTATTTTTCTTTATATGTTTTTTTCTTTCTGTTTTATAACTGTTGAATTAATATCTAATGACTTTTTTTATTTTTGAAATTTTCTAGTCAATGTTTGACATCCCTAAATCAGTTAAAGGGAGAAAAACCGTTAATTGTTTCCCTTCCTCTCTAACTTCTTTTAGTGGTGTAATTTTCTTTTCAAAACAAAATTCTATCTCAAATTAACAAATGGACTTTGAGATTGAGATCTTTTCAATCTTGTTATAGTAATCTATCTTATATATATAATGTTCAAAGTCTTTATATTACCTTTAGAATTTTCATAATCTTGTCATTGTATTTGTCATATGATTTTGATTATATTTTTTGGTTTATTCTTCCTTATATTAGAGAATGAGTTATTCTTCTCTAATATCTTGAAGATATACTCACAACTGAGATTATTTAAGCGTTTTGAAAAAGGGATCTAGCTTGCAAAAAATGACAAGGGAAAAAAATGAGCCCCAAAAGAAAAGAAAAATGAAAAGATGCGCAATGACCGCCAAAATAAATATTGAAAGATACACAAAGTTTATCAGAAATCAAAAGATGTGCAAATTTCCCCAATCATTTGATAGGAGGCATAAAATGAGCCTACGAAAAGCAAGCTTTCTTCTCTTTCAAACTTTTAAATCTTAGAAGAATTCATATGTCAATTGATATTTTTTAAAGGCTTGATTTCATAATTCTTGATCATGACTAATTACTTTGATATATTATTCTATAAAATATTTTTCTGGAACCAAGTTTTGAATGGATCTCTTTTTCTTATCCAATTGATTTTTCCGATTTTAAATTTTATTTTTAAAAGACAGTTTGCCCTGGGAGAAGTCTGAGCTAAGGCTAACAGGATTGGTTGTTCTACTATTTTTTAGATTTTGACAATATTAAACTCATTAATTCTTATAAATTTTTTATTCAATCACATGGAGAATTTATCATATTTAAGCTTTGATTAAAAAAAAAACTTTATGTTTTTTCGTTCCTTTTGATTTTTTTTTGTAATTTATTTTTATCTTTTATAGTTGATTTTCATGTTTTTGGGCCTTCTCTGATCATCTCAATTCATCCCCTAAATTTAAACTTTTTTTCACATCGTCCTGTATAATATTTTCAAACCACTCTCTAATAGCTGATTTCACTTCTCTTATTCTGATCGTCCTACACGATCCATTATTGTTCTGGCCAATCTAATCATCTTCTACTTCAATAATTCCTGATTGTCCTGGATGGTCCTCCTCGTCCTAGATGATCTTCACAATTTTTGGTCAATTATTTGTGATCATCCTGGATGATCCACCTATTCATCCGGGATGATCCATGTAGCAAAATTTGGCACACATTTTAAGTTTGTTCGGTATGATCCAATATTATCGATCATCCTGGATGATCTACCAAATCATCCTAGATGATCTACTTTTTCAACAATCATCTGGCTTGACTCCTCTAGATGATCGCCTGTGTCTTATCATCCCGGACGATGTCTGATTGTCCTTGACAATATTACCACCTTTTTGACCAATCATCTCATCCGTAATTATTTCACCATATTGTCTTGGATGATTCTATGATCATCCTGGATGATCATCTCATCTCTTTTTAAACTGTGGTTTACAAATGTTTTTTTCTCATCCAAGCCTTCTACTTTGATCTGTTTCTATATTTTCTCATACTCATGGCTGGAGGAAAGAGATCTAGAATGCCTTCTAGAAGCTCCTCGAGGGCCAATCTTGACCCTTGATTCTCCGAGGCAGCCAACCAAGACATTTTTCTGTGATACAAGATGGCCAGGATCACTTTATTGAAAACTGTCAACCCTCACATACTCTCTTATCCTGTCCTCAACTTATTTATGCACACATCTCTTACTGTTATCCTTAACTTACCATCCCGTTTAATTCTGAATTGCTACTCGAGTTCTTTCCTAGCCTTCACATCAACTCCTTCTTCACCACTCTTCAATCTTATATTAATAGGCATCCTATAGAAATCACATATCAAGACTCTCAAGAGCTCCTGCAGTTGTCAAAAATTGGAGAGAAGCTGTACATCTTATCTCAAGACCCTGATTATGATTGGGCTCTAGCCAATCACTTTCTAAGGAGCACTAATGCTTTCTATCATGTTGGAGAGTCTAGAAGCTTACTTAAAGATGATAGGACAATCCAATATGTCCTTCGTACCTCAGTCCTTCTAAAAGCTGGTGATTGCATTTAAATCACTCCACTCCTTTCGATCACCACTTTCTACATCATGGTCCACCATGAATTTAATGTTACTGATCTCATTTTTTTTTTACATTGAGCACCTGATGAGCATTAGAGATCTAGGACATAAAAGGAAGCCCAATCTTACCTTAGGACACATCATAACCTATGTCTTGAAATACAAATATAACCTCTAATATCATGCCCCACAAAATTTTCAGACTTCCTTCTACTCAAATATCCTTCCATGTTCTTCATAGTACTCATCTCCATTCAGGGCATGAGGAAGCTGAGGGAGCTGAGATGGAGGCGACTTCTGCACCGTTCCTGCACTTTCTTCACTCCTCTAGCACTATCAACTGGATCAACTGGTGGAGCGTTTTGACTAGTGGGAAGCTCACTTTAAATCCTATATTACTGCATAAGAGCAATAACATGCAGAGTATGTTGCTAGATTTGACTCTTATGTGGCTCACTAGCAGTACCAACACGACTAGGACAAGTGCTAGTTTGGAGAGCAGTTTGTCACTCTTTCCAGTTTCTTTCCGCCGCCACCACCACCACCATCTCCTTTGGATGATAAGGGGCCATCTTTCTTTTAGTTTATTTTCATGCTGTTGTTTATCCTTCTTATAGTCTACTCCAAGTTGGTAGTTTTTATTTCTTTTCTTTTTCCCTCCATATTTTTGTAATGTCAAAAGGAGGAGTAGCTATACTGTTCTAGTTTGTACTAGTTTTTGTATGTTGGTTAATTATACTATATATTTCCTTAGTAAAATTTGAACATCTAGTTTCACACTATTTTTATTGAACTGCTTTGAATAGTTTTTGTGTTTGCCATCATCAAAAAGGGAGAGATTGTTACAAATCTGATTTCAAGAAATATGATTTTGATTATAGCAAACATTTCATTTTTCCTATGACTTCCTTACCTACTAACATTTTAGGTCCACAAGATTAAATTGCAAATTAAATCAGCTCGAGATTAGGTAGATTGGGACTAAGTTAGTTTGTAATATGCGTCAAGTGTCTTTTACCCTTTCTTGAGTATATTATAAAAGTTATGGATCCAAATTCTAAGTAACCTTCCATACACACACTTTGAGAAAAAATTATGTCTATTTGCTTAGGTTTTCTATTTTTGATCACATTGTTCAGGACAATCCAAAAATCATCCTGGATGATTTGTTAAAAATAGAAACCCTAATTAGGGCATCTTGGTTAAGGCAGCCACAATTAAGTGAATCATCCTAGACGATATTATCATCGTCTAGGATGAGAGGATCAAATCAGAAAGAATCAGCCACCATATCTATTTAGGCATCTTTTATTTTTGGACATCGTCTAGGATATCGTCCTGGACCATACATCACAATTATGCTTAAATTAATCTAGTAATTAAGGAAAGTAATTAGGGTTTGATTACTTGACATATAACCATGGACAATCTCAGGATCATTCTGGATGATCAGTTAATAAACCTTAGTTCTTCTTGGATAATATATAATCGTCCTGGTTCTATTCAAGGCATTGCTCTAGATAATATGCACTGAAATGAACTAATCATCCGGGATGATCGAGAGATCGGCCTGAACGTTTAGGTTATTTTTATATCATCTAGACATCCATTCAGGGTGATGCTATGGATGATATTTTTTGTTTTGTGCTAATCATCCTGGATGATCGTGAGATCATCTTGGATGATAAAGCAATTTTTTCATCATCCAAGCATCCATCTAGTATGATGTGCTGGATGATATTTGATGGATTGAACTAATCATAAAGGATGATATACTATCATCTTGGATAATATTAACAAATTAACCTTTTGATCGTCCCAAATCATCCTGACTAATTAAGAAAAATTTGTATTGATCATACATGATGATCTTCAGATCATCCTGGACAATAATGTTGGTTTGTTTCAATTAGGAGCTATTCCAAAGCTCTTATATATAAGACCTCTTATTTTACCCAAGAGAGCATCCTTTGCTACTGTCTTGACCTAAGAGAGCCTAGAGGAGAGGGATAGAAAGGGAGAGAGAGAGGACCTTATGAGGGGGAGTTTGTGAGGGGTTTCATAAGGGTTTCTCCAAGAAAGGACCTGAGTCATCTTCTCCAGTCGTCATCCCTGGTTCCTCGGAGGTTAGAGAGAGTTCTACTTCAGCAATCAATCTAGGTTCTCTGCCTGCTTTCGGAGGAAGCGAAAGGAGTTTGTTTCTCTGCTTCATCAGTGTTAGTGAAAAGGAGGTTTGTAAAGGCTTCTCCGCCTTACTGTTGGAGCAAAAGAAGAGTCACTGAATTTAGTATAATACCTGGAGGAGAGGCTACGAGGAGTGGACATAGGTTAAGTTGACCGAACCACTATAAATTTCTATGTTCTTTATTACTAATTCTTCCACATTGAATTTCCACACTTCATTTTCTTTGTGGTGAATTTTGGTTTGATTTAAGTTTATGTTTTTTATTGAGAATTTTTTTAAAATACCAATTCATGCCCCCTCTTGGTTATCCTTGGCTAGTTCATAAGGGCGTAATATGCCTAACGAACTTTCAAATGCTAGTTGCTTGAGTGTTATTTGAATAAAACTATCCTCTAACCCAGCCCATATCTTTATTATATATGGCATCCTACTGGCCTAAGCGAGTCTTTATAAGATCAAATTGTTGATCAAAATGAGACTTAAGATGATCAAGTCGTTGGACCGTTTCTTGATAGAAATGATGCTCAAGTTTAGCAGTAGGTATATGTGCAGGTGTAAGAGCATGCGCTTCTCCTTCTCTAATTTTATCTCCCTCATTCGTTGGATCCTGATAAAAAGGGGAACAAAAAAAAGCATCAGTGAAATAAATTGGAAGATAAGTTGGTGGATCACGATGAATAAAATTTTATTCCTTTTCAAGGATATAGGCGATCAAGTGTCCTAAAGACACATTCTTCTTCCTTTTAGTGGTAGGAAGTCTAATGTCAATAAGATAATTGGTGTCATTCATTATTAACTGGGCTTCATCATTTGGAGTGTTTGACATAACAAGATATTTAATAATAGAATGCAAAGAAGTGAGGTTTATACAATCAGCAGCTTTATGAATAAAGGATATTCTCAAAACATACTAGATGACCTAGCATTTCGGTTCAAAGAATGTAAATGTGATAAGGGATTAGTTGAATGTAGACCTTTAAGGGTTTGATTTATGGTAGACCAGTCAGAATTAGCTCTTGAAGTCATAGTGTGTGCCCTTACCCCATCAATTCTAAGATGTAGGAAATTGTCTAAATCCTCCTTAGTGATTTCTACTCTCCCTTTAAAGACATATCAAGAAATTTTTGTATGGTTTTCTCTCATTCTTAGATTTGCAAGGAAATAATAAATGGTTTAAAATGGAATGCATAGATTAAGGTGAAAATGAAGAAAAGTTGGGTAGAATTGAAAAGAGGCATTACAAAAAAATTGATATCTTCTTGAGAAGACGAGATGGTGTGGTTTTTTCTCAAAGAAAAGCTAGTAGGATTCTTCATTTTCTCTTGAAATGAAGTTATCATCTAGTTGATAAGAACTAGATGAAAAGCTCTGTGAATGTTGAGCCCGCTTGTTGCTGTTGCTATCCATTTGGATAGTTTTGAACACAAGAATATTTAAGGGGTAGAGAGATTGTGAAGAAAACTGAACGGATAACTTCTAATTTAAAGAAATCAAACATAATCATATAGTACTAAATAAGGTTCATAAATAGGACTATGATTTTGTACGGGACAAAAAAATGTCAAGCATATTAATGGAAACGAATAAGAATGAAATAACTTTTCATAGACTGCAACTCTCAATGAGGCATTTCATATGATTAAATGATCATACAGAAGAACACGTGTTCATCTAGGAGGATCAAGCAATAATGATCATACATGGCTAATAGGTTCATCCACACACAAATTGACAAAAGAATCGTATAGACGAAAAGGTGTTCATATAGATGATCTTACAAAAAATAATTATATTTACAATTCCCTCCCTATTCATTCAGATAAAAAATAATTAGTTTATACAGTATGATGACGTGTTTTTATAGTACAATATGTTTACAAAATCACATTTCAATCGTATAAACACTGAAAAAATTTATCATGTAAATTCTAGTGATTTTGTACTGTACAAAAGTGATTCGTACAACACAAATGGAAAAAAAATTAGAATTACACATGATAATAATGATTCTTGTCCATAAATAAAACAGATCAATAGGATCCATGAGACACAAAAATTAAAATAAAATTACTATAAAAGAGAAAATAAACCAAAATAGAGAAAACAAAAACAAAACACAAATAATGAATATAATATAAACATCAACAAAAAAAAACATCACAAATGAAATTTGTAGAATTACAATTGTCAAGCAGGAATATAAATAACACCCAATCTAGTTCTTAAGGTGCTAATCATTTCACTAGCAAGTGGTTTTGTAAAAATGTCTACAAGTTGATTTTCAGTAGCAATAGAATGTAACTCCATTTCCCCTTTAGTGACATGGCCTCTAATAAAATCATACTTTATATCTATATGCTTGGTTCTAGAGTGCTGAATAGAATTCTTTGAAATATATTTAACACTTATATTATCACAAAAAATAAGAATAGTACTAATTAAAAATCCTAAATCTGTAAGTTGTTATTTTAACCAAAGAACCCATATCACATAACTACCTAAGGCTATTTATTTTGCTTCAGCAGTAGAAAGGGCTACTAAATTTTATTTTTTGCTAGACCAAGAAACTAAAGAGTTTCCATTGAATTGATAAGTTCAAAAATACTTTTCTGATCAACCCTACATCCTGCAAAATCTTAATCAGAATATCAAATGATTTCAATAGAAGAGCTGTGCTTAGGATACTATATCCTTTTGGTTTAAGTTCCCAAAAGATATCTTAGAACTCATTTAACCACAGTCAAATGGGATTCCCTTGGATCAGCTTGAAATCTAGTACAAAGATAAACAATAAATACTATATCCAGTCTGGTAGCAGTTAAGTAAAGCAATGATTTATTTATTCCTCTAAATTTCTATTGATTAACATATTTTCCTTTAGTGTCCTTGTCCAACTACATTGAGGAACTCAATGGTATACTTGTTGTCTTAGCTTTATTCATTTCATATTTCTTACGAATATCCTTAATATATTTTTACTGACTCAAAAACGTGCTATCCTCTTTCTACTTTATGCTAAAACCAAGATAAGTCACGTACATTCTCTTGATCTAAATGATCAAGTTTATCTTTTATTAAGCACATGTTTGTGACTTCATCTTAGTTTGTGACTTCCTATTCTGCTTTTTTTTATGAGGAGTCAGAAGTTGAGTTTTCCCAGAAAGCTCCTTGCATTTTTTTTCCCTTCCTAATATTAGTTTCTCCTCAACTTCCCCTTGCTATAATTTGGCTTGAGATATGGGAAATCAGTCTTTATATGTCGAGGCTTTATGCATTCATAACAAATAACTTCATTAGAAACTTTTGTATTCTTATTAAACTTACCTTCACCCCAATGCTGAAGTCTCTATTGCATTCTTCTAAGGAAACTTTTGATATGCCTAGTCATGAGGGCAATAAATTCTTCATCCTCAGGCATTGATTGATTACTTTTTGATTTATCAACTTTCAAAGAAATATTCTTCTCTTTTTGCTTATCACATGCATCAATCTAACTTTGATTCACTCCTTTATTATAAATAATCAGGAATCCAAGGAAATTATCAATAGAATATACATTTATATCTTTCAACTCTATTATGGCAATTATCTTCGCCCCATAACCAGTAGGTAAATAATGTAGGATTTTATTAACTTATTCTAATTTAGTTAATTCTCTACCTAAAGCATGAAATGAGGTAACAATTTGAGTAAAACAAGTATACATATAAAAAATTGAATCATTCAGTTTCATGAAAAATAGTTCGTGGTCGTGCAGTAAAATATTAAACCTAGATTATTTAACCTCATTAGCCCCTTCATACGTTAAAATAAGTATATCCCAGATTTCTTTTCAAAACCTGAAAAATCTATTTAAACATTTTGAATTTAGCTTTGCCAAGTCTTTGTCTTCTAATGTCCTTTTAGTGAATGGTGTTTCAACTCTAATGCCATCAACAAGTCTAGTGGGTCTACTGTAACCTTCTTGTACCAATATCCACATGTTATAGTCAAGTGATTATAGAAAATCAGACATGCAAGTTTTCCAAAACTCAAAAGGTATAATATTGAATAAAGGTGGTCTAGTAATAGAGTATCCTTCATGAGTATTCTAGTTTCCAATGTAGCCATGATCATTTTCAAAAAGTACCCTAAATCTTAATTTTTGAAATATGCTCTGATTCCACTTGAATGTTTATGTATAGTGCTACAAACAAACCGAGCCAAGCCGAGTATGTAAGTGTTCATGTTTGTGTTCATTTAATATTAGATTGTTCATGTTTGGTTCATGTTTGTTCGAGCTTTATTGTTTGTGTTCTTGTTTGGTTCATTTAAATTAATGAATGTTCATGTTCGGTTCATGTTTAGTTCATGTTCATTTATTTAGTCCTTAACGAGCTTTAAACAAACAAACATGAAAGAGCTATAAACGTGCTTTACTTTTAGATGTTCATTAACTTAACAAACGAGCTTTATCGAGCTTCGAAAAAAACTATTACATCGAGCATGTTCGCGAACATATTTAACAAATTTTTTTTAATTATTAAAGAAACACGTTCACGAACATATCTATGAACAAACACATTTATAATAAAAGAAATTTTTTATGTCGAGCTTGTTCATGAACTTCAGATGATGTTGTTCATGAACATAAATGAGCCAATCACATTAGTGTTCAAGTTTGTTTATTTAAGAATAGAGTATTTAAAATATTTTTCAAGTTTATTTGTTTATTTAATTAAATGATCACAAACGAGCTTTAATCGAACGAACAACGAGTAACTCGTCTAATGTTTATTTCGCTTGCAGCCCTATTTATGTATGTTATTAGACTTTATTGAACTGTCTCAAAGCTAACCAAAAGGGGGGTGAATTGGTAATTTTATAAAAAGTTCTTCGATTTTCAAAAACTATTTATAAAAAATTATTATAATAATCAATGAGTAAGCAGTGTTTAAATATGATTATCTCAAAAGATTTTTCAACCATAAAACTTTAAAGCGAGAAAAAAAAATACATTAAAAAATAGAAGTGAACAGAAGAACAACAAATTTATAGTGGTTTGATCCAAACTGTACCTACGCCTACTACCTAGAGACTCCTTCTATAGGTATTGCACTAAATCAAAGTGACTCTCTCTTTGCCCCCACAGTAAAAAAGAGAAGCCCTTACAAACTCTCTTCCACTAACCTAATGTGGCAGAGACGCAACATCCTTTTTCACTACAGGTATTGCAATAAATCAAAGTGACTCTCCCTTTGCCCCCATCATAATGAAGAGAAGCCCTTATAAACTCTCTTCCACCAACCTAATGTGGAAAAGAACAAACATCCTTTTTCACCCTTCTGGTGATGGCAGAGAACCTTCATCCTTTTTCACCCTCTTGGTGACAACAGAGAACCTTGACACATTGTTGAAGATCAACTCTCAAAAGCCTCTAGAGGAGATGGGCTAAATTTTGAAGAAGATAAAGAGATCCTCGCTTTTGGCAACTTTATGAATCCCTCATAACTCTCCCTCACTTGATCTCTCACACTTCGCTCTTACAATCTCTCCCAAACACTCACACTCAATGGCCACTCTAAAGAGAAACTCATAACAAAGCTCTTAAGTGTCAATTTTTAGGACTTCTTATATAGAAAAATGGTAAAAAAAAAAAAAACATAAAATTACAAGTGAACCTACTTCAGATTTTATAATATAATCATAGATCATCATTACGAATAGTTCAAAAAAACGTAGTAAGACTAATACTAACCTTATTTTGTATACTTTCAGTCATCTATATGAATTGAAATCATACTATACAAAAAGTTAAAACTGAATGTGTTCATCTGGTGCAAGATGGAAAGAACCTTTTTTCATACACTGTCAGTTGTCTGTATAAACTAACATTGTACATTACAAATAGTTAATATAAATCATGCCTTGTATTATACGATCATGGATGAACCTTATTTTGTACAGTCTCAGTCATCTATATAAACTAAAATCATACAGTACGAACAATACAAAAATGAATGAATTCATTTTAGATTAACTTGTATGCACACAATTTCATACACTATCAATCATTTATATAAACTAACTTTGTAAAATACAAATAGTTAAAAAAATATAAGCCATAATTTGACTAACTATATTTTGGAGACAAAATATGATAAATTATACAGTACGATTAGAAGTTATACAGTACAATCAGTTTTAAAATTTTAAGTTTTGACTCTCTCCCCTTGTGTGTGTTGCAAATCTATTTTCATGACTTATGTTTTGATGATTGACAAACACTATTAATTCTCTTGGACTACATGTTACTTCTAACATTTCAGGAATTAAAGATCGGACGAACAAACAAAGCCAGTTCAAGATTGCGTAGGTTAGGATTGTGTCAGTCCGTACTTTGATTTTTCTCTTCTCGAGTCTATTTGTAATGTTCAAAGAGACTGATGCTAAGTAACCCTACACACACACACTTGAGAGTCTTAGAAATTCTATTTTTACTCAAATCATCCAGGACGATATTTACATTATCCTGGATGATCTGGCTTAAAACATAAATTCTAATCAGGGATTCTTAATTAAGGAAGCCATCATTAACAGATCGTCCTGGATGATACGTGTATCGGCCAGGATAATAAGCTCAAAACAGAAAGAAATTGCTGCCATATATTCTATATTTTTGGTAAACGGCCAGGACGATCTTGGATCGACCTGGACGATATTTTACAATTATTCCTTAATTGATCGAAAAAATCAAGAAAATAATTAAGGATGATTGATACGATCATATCGGCCTGGACGATCTCAGGATTGGCCGGTCTGATCTGTTAAAAAACCTTAGTTACTCCTGGACGATAAATATCGGCCGGCTTGAATTCAGGGCGATGCTCTGGACGATTTTCCTCTGATTTGTACTGATCGGCCAGGACGATCAAGCCAATTTTAAATCATCCATCTTGCATTCAGGGCGATGCTCTGGCCGATCTTCTGAGATTTGTACTAATCGACCAGGACGATGTCCATATCGTCCTGGATGATATTGTCGGCAACTTGTAATTAATGAGCTTCTTTGAAGCTCTTCTATTTAAGAGCTCTTGTTCAATATTTTAAATAATCTTTTGCTGCTGCCTTGACCTGAGAAGACCCTGAGGAGAGAAAGAGAGAGAGAGAGAGAGAGAGAGAGAGAGAGAGAGAGAGGGAGAGAGGATCTTGTGAGGGGGAGCTTATGAGGGGATTCACAAGGGTTGCTTCAAGGATAGCTCTGCTTCTTCTTCGTCTAGAGTTTCTCATCCGTGGAAGGGTCGGTAGAGGTAAGGATTCAGTATCTGATTGTGGTTCTTTGCCAGCTTCAGGAGGAAGCAAAAAGAGATAGGTTTTCTGCCTTGTCAGGGTGGAAAAAAGGTGGTTCTTTGTAAAGGCTTCTCTGCCTAGCTGTGGGAGCTAAAGGAGAGTCACGATTGTAGTGCAATACTCAGAGGGCGCCTCCGGGGAGTGGATGTAGGTCGAGTTGACTAAACCACTATAAATTTCTGTGTTCTTATTTCTTGCTTCCGCACTTTAAATTTTCACGTTTATTTTTGTTGTGGCGTGATTTTGATTTATGAGATTTTCACTTCTTTGTGAAAAGAATTTTTAAAATAACAATTCATCCCCTCTCTTGGTTAGATTGGGCCAGTTATATAGGGCTTAACATCCCTAACAAACTTTCAAGTGGTATCTGAGCGGGATTCATAAAAAATTAGTTTGAAAACTTTTTGAATTTTGATCAATGGCTAACCTTGGAAATCGTAACACTACGGAAGGGTATTCTATTACCCAACCTCCCCTGTTTGATAACCTACCTTTTGATTTCTAGAAAAACCGCATGTCAATATTTTTACAATCTACTAATTATCGCATGTGGATGCTTATTAAAGAAGGTTATTCTCCACCTTCTAGTGAAATTAATGGTGTTAAAACTGAAATTGCTTTTACTGAATGGACTTTCGATGAAAGAGATTTAGCCCAATTAAATGCAAAATGTTTGAACTATTTTTTCTGTGCTTTAAAATCTGAGGATTACATGCGTGTCTCCACTTGCAAAATGGGTAAAGAAATTTGGGATAAATTGTGTATCACTTATGAAGGCTCTAATGAAGTTAAACAATCTCGTTTGAACATTCTCTTGCATTACTACGAACTTTTTCATATGAAACCTCATGAATCAATTTTTGACATGTATACTAGGTTTACTTAGATAGTTACTTCACTGCATGCCTTAGGAAGAGAACTATCGAATTTTAAAAAAGTAAACAAAATTTTGAGATGCTTGCCTTCATCTTTTGATGCTAAAATCACTGCCATAACTGAATCTAAGGATTTGAACACGTATTCGATTGATAATTTACTTGGCACACTCATTGCTTACGAGCAAGGGGTGAATCAAAGAAATCTTCATGCAGGTGAGAAGAAGAAGGAGAAAATAGTTGCACTGAAGGCGCATAAATCTAACTCCGATTCTTCCGGGGCTGAGAGCGATGAAGTTGCCTTTATCACAAGGCAATTCAAAAGCTTTCTAAAGAAGAAGCAAAAGCATCATTGGAGAAAAAGGTAAGAATTATAAAAATTCTAAAGGATCTTCTGATGTCATTTGTTATGAATGCAGGATGCCTGGATATGTGAAATTAAAGCCAATTGTCCAACACTTCAAGATCACTCGAGCAAAGTAAAAGAAAAAGGTGAGGAGAAACCTAAGTTTAGAAAGGACAAGAAGAGAGTCTAAAAGGCGTTATGGGAAGAATCTGGTACTGATTCCTCTGAGATTGAACGAGACGAAGAGACTACAAACCTATGCTTAATGGGGTAAGATCATCTAGATCAAAGTGATGAAGAAGAGGTATGCAAACCAACTTATGATGAATTGTTTGAGATTTGTGAGAAAATCCATGAATCATACAAAAAACTTAAAAAGTCTCATGCTAACCTAAAATTAGAACCTTTAAATTTATAAAAAGAGCATGAAGTTTTTCTCAAAGATCATGCAACGATTGATTCAAATCACATGGCTCTTCTTGATGAATTTGATGACTTAAACAAGAAGCAATTGGAATTAATTGATGAACATAATGCATTAAAAGTTTCACACACCTCACTTGATTCAGATTTAAAGAAATCTAAAGAGATTGAGAAAAAATTGAGGATTGATAATGATACCTTAAAAAAAACTAACTTGAGGATTCAAAATGACTTGGATACATGCAAGAAATCTAGGATGACACCAACTCCTAATCAAAAGCCAGAACCTTGGAAGGGGCATCATAACTCAAAGCATTTAAGAAAACCTTTTCCTGGAGTTAGATGCTTTCATGTGGCATGCTAGGACACATCTCACACACTTGCACCATTCACCATAGTACATATTGGGTGTGGAGACCTAAGGTGCATGATTCACAGCATACCATACCTTCCTTCTGACCTTGTTTAGTGGTATGATTTTCTACTCTAAACAAAAGTATAACTCATTTTAGCCAATGGTTTTTGAAACTAAGATTCTTTTTAACTTGCTACAAAAATCTATCTTGTGCATAATATCCAAAGTTCTTATATATCTCTCAAATTAATTGAGATCTTGCCTTTGCACTGATCATATGATTTTTGGTTTTGTTTTGTGGGTAGTTCTTCCCTATGTTAGAGAGAGTGCTCCTATTCTCTAATATCTAGAAGATATACTCACAACTAAGAACTTCTTTTAAGAGTTTGCAAAAGAGAATTGAGCTTGCAAAAGATAAAAAGGAAAGTGGTAAAGACGCCAAAATTGAAATAAAAAGTATATACACAAATGTGTATCAAAAATCAAAAGATGCTCAAAGAGTCAATCAAAGATTCAAGAGGCGTAAAATGAGCCCACTAAAAAGCAAGATATCCTCTCTTTTCAAAACTTTTAAAAATTAGAAAAACTTATGAGTTATGTGAGATTTTCAAAGGCTTGATTTCAAATTCCATGATTGAGAAAAATTACTTTGACATATTATTTATGAGATATTTTATTTGTAAACAAGTTTTGAATGGATCTTCTTTTTATCCTATTTAGATATTCTGAGTTAGGCCTCTATTTTTCAAAAGACCATTTATACCCTGAAGGATGTCCGATCTAGGGTTAACAGAATCGAATATTCTACCTTCTTCCGATTGAAATTTGTTAACCTATTGATCTCTTGAAACTCTAAAGTTTAAATTATTTGAGAAATTCTCATATGAATTGCTTTGATAAAACAAAAAAAATAATAAAATAAAATATAGAAAAATTAAAAACAAAAATATTTGGTTTCTTTTCAAATTATTTGTTTTTAGCTTTTCATCGTTGTTCTTTTTATTTCCTTCTACTTTTCTTTTGTTTTATTTTTTGAGGGCTTTGATCATCACCATCCTTCATTGATTTTTAAATTCTAGTCACATCGTCGTGGCCGATACTTTTATTGTCCTGGACGATAGGATAAATACTCTTCAAATTCCCATCTGCTTAACTTTTCTGTGCTTACTGTAACTCTTCGTCCTGGATGATTAATTATCATCCTGGACGATCTGATCGAACTCTGTTGCAATCATGAAGATTGTCTTAGCCAATAACATATTTCATCCTGGTCGATGCATTTTAAGGTCATCGTCCTGGCCGATACACTGAATAGTCCTGGATGATCCACATGTCAGCATGTTTAAATCCTTAAAATCGGCCCCGGATGATCCATTATTGGACAATAGTCCCGGCCGATCCATTGTTCATCCTAAACGATACACATGGCACAGATCTAAAACATTTTAACTTCGGCCGGTACGATCAATTATTATGCATCGTCCTGGACGATACACCTAATCGACCCAGACGATCTGCTTTTTTAACGGTCGTCCGGCTTGACTCCAAGAGACGATCGCCTGTCTCTAATCGGCCTGGCTAATATCTGATCGGCCCGGCCGATAGGTCCACCTTTTTGACCAATCGGCCTGTACGCAATTATTGTACCATATCATCCTGGACAATTCTGTGATCGGCCTGGATGATATGGCCATTCCAGCCATGTTTTTCACTTCACATCCCTTCTCCTCTTGTGTTTCCTTGCTAACTCCTTTCTATGGCTAGGGGGAAACGGGTTCGACAGGCTTCTAGAAGTTCCTTGAGGGCCACTCTGGACCCCTCGATTCTGGGAGGCAGAGGATCAGGCAGCTTACCATCGCTACAAAGAGTGTGGCACTACCCTTTCCAGAACAATCAATCCTGTACACCTTTCATATCCGGTAATGGATCTCTTTGCCCACACTTCTCTTTGTTCTTACTTACCCTCGCTGTCCCTTTTTCTTCTGAACTTCTGCTAGAATTTTATGCAAATCTTCGCATATATTCTACTTTCACAGCCCTGAGCTCCTATGTGAATCGACGCCCGGTCGAGATCACATATCAGGATTGTGCAGAACTTTTACAACTATCCACCACCGAGGATAAGCTGCACATAATCATTTCAGATCCTGATTTTGATTGTTCCACGACAAACCATTTTCTTCACCAAACCAACACATCATTTAATGTTGGAGAGACTAGCTCTTTAGTCAAAGATGTTAGGACAATTCATCATGTCCTTCGCACCTCAATTATTCCAAAAGCCGGGGAGCGAATCCACATCACTCCTCTACTTTCTTTGACTACCTTTTTCATCATGGCCCGGAGAGAATTTAATGCCACTGATCTACTCTTTCGCTACATTGATCATTTAACAACTATTCGCGATGCAGGCCATAAGAGGAAACCCAACCTTGCTTTAGGACATCTCATAGCCTACATTCTTGAAACCAAATACAATTTTCAATATCCTGCTTGTCACGACCTTCAGCCTCCTTGCTACTCTAACAATTCTTTCACTATCCTTCATAGTACTAGTCTCCACCCAGGAGATAGGGAAATTCAGGGGGCTGAGGAGGAGGAGGCTCCCGCTCCCGCTCCAGTTCCTGATCCCATTCCTCTCCACCTGCACTCACCATTTGATTAGTTTATAGAGAGGTTTGATCGATGGGAGACCCACTTCGATGCTTACGTTGCTGCACAGGAGCAGCAACATTCTGAGGATATGGCCCGCTTCAAGCAACACCGCATAGAGGACTTAGGCCATTTTGACAGCTTTATTACTCACCAGCAACAGCAGCATGACCAGGACATCGCCTGGTATAATGCTCAGTTCACTATGCTAGCTAGCTACTTTCAGCAGCCATCTCCACCACTTCCATCTGATGATCAGGGTCCCTCATTTTTTTAGTCTTTATTTTCTATTTTTTGTTTTCTATTTTCGGTAGTTTATCTTGTAGTTTGTTTTAGTCTCTATTATGTTGTTTCCTTTTTCTTTTTATGTGTCTAGGACCCTCTTTTTGTGATGACAAAAGGGGGAGTAGGATGTAGTAGGAAAAGATTGATGTGCTTGTAACTTTGAAAGTTTAATGAACTATTGTTTTTACTTAGATTTATCTACTTGTATTTGCCATCATCAAAAAGGGGGAGATTGTTGCAAATCTATTTTCATGACTTATGTTTTGATGATTGACAAACACTATTGATTCTCTTGGAATACATGTTACTTCTAACATTTTAGGAATCGAAGATCGAACGAACAAACGAAGCCAGTTCAAGATTGCGTAGGTTAGGATTGTATCAGTCTGTACTTTGCTTTTTTCTCTTCTTGAGTCTATTTGTAATGTTCAAAGAGACTGATACTAAGTAACCCTACACCTAAGTAACCCTACACACACACACTTGAGAGACTTAGAAATTCAATTTTTACTCAAATCGTCCAGGACGATATTTACATCGTCCTAGATGATCTGGCTTAAAATAGAAATTCTAATAAGGGATTCTTAATTAAGGCAGCCTTCATTAACAGATCATCCTGGACGATACGTGTATCAGCGAGGACGATAAGCTCAAAATAGAAAGAAATTTCTGCCATAAAAAATTAAGGTATTTTGTATTTTTGGTAGTCGGCCAGGATGATCTTGGATCGGCCTGGACGATAATTTACAATTATGCCTTAATTGATCTGAAAAATCAAGAAATTAATTAAGGATTATTGATATGATCATATCGGCCTGGACGATCACAGGATCGGCGGGGCCGATCTGTTAAAAAACCATAGTTACTCCTGGACGTTAAATATTGTCCAGCTTAAATTCAGAGCGATGCTCTAGACGATTTTCCTCTGATTTGTACTGATCGGCCGGGATGATCATTAGATCGTCCTGGATGATCAAGCCAATTTTAAATCATCCAGCTTGCATTCAGGGTGATGCTCTGGCCGATCTTCTAAGATTTGTACTGATCGGCCAGGACGATGTCCATATCATCCTGGACGATATTGTTGGCAACTTATAATTAATGAGATCCTTTGAAGCTCTTCTATTTAAGAGATCTTGTTCAACGTTTTGAACAATCTTTTTCTACTGCCTTGACCTGAGAAGACCTTGAGGAGAGAAAGAGAGAGAGAGAGAGAGAGAGAGAGAGAGAGAGAGAGAGAGAGGATCTTGTGAGGGGGAGCTTGTGAGGGGATTCATAAGGGTTGCTTCAAGGATCACTCTACTTCTTCTTCATCTAGAGTTTCTCTTCTGTGGAAACATGATTACCAAATTACAATCACACTCTCTTAGACTAAAAAAAATAAAAAATAAAGATTTATAAACTTTATTACATAAAATCTTAACCTACTCTATCTTGAAGTCTTCAGTAGTCTGGAGTATGATTTCCCTTAAATATTAGTATACACAAAAAACAAATAGAAAATGTCTATTACATGCTTGAAGAAATAATAAAATTAATAGAACAATAATTTTTTGCTATCATAAAAAAATCACATTCTCAATCAGGATTCCTAACTTGCAACATATAGGTGTCATAATTTAGTTATATATTATCCATAGGTTGGGTCAAAAAGATAATCTATGGTATGAATAAAGAGATATAGAATATCCCCACCTAAGACATTCGATGAAGGATCCTCTAGTAAATGTAAAGGATAGAAGAGTAGAAGGTAGTCAGATACACTAATTCATTTTACTCTAGTTCAGCTTAGAGCATAAATTTTAACTTAGCATGAGATTAGAGATGGTTATGATATAGTGACTGGCACAACTTCTATTTCTATTTAGCCTTATATAGTTCTACATTATTATAGTGTTATATTACAAGTATTTATAATTAACAAGTATTATATATTTTTATGTTTATTTTTATGTTATATTACAATCTGCTTAATCTTTTATTCTGTGTACATGTGACCATTTGATAGCAAGTTCTTTATGTGTTTGAGAAATATAAATTTTTAATAGGAAGATAGAATAAGAATTGATAGTGTTACCCTTAATTGAACTTGATGTTCTTTTTGATATGGACTATTTAAATAAATATGATGCTCAGATTGATAATTTAAAAACAAGATTACACTATGTTTGGGTAGTGATAGTTTTTACTCTAGGGTGTTACAGAAGTAATCATCTCACTAATATTAGCTTTACAAATTGAAAAATTATGGATAAAGGGAAATATAGTATATTTAACTTATGTGAGAGATAAAAGATTAAATTTAAAAGAAATTCAGAATGTTTTAGTAGTCAAAGATTTCTTTGATTTTTTTTCCTAAGAAAATGGTAAGCTTACCACCTAATAAGGAAATAGAATTCTACAATTAGATATTCTCTAGTATCACCCTAATTACTAAGGCTCCTTATAGGATGATAGCAAAGGAGTTATACGAATTAAAAATCTAGTTAGAGGAGTTAGTGGACATGAGTTTTGTTAGACACAGTGTATCTCCATGGGGTGTATGTGTGATTTTTGTGAAAAAGAAGGATGGAATAATGTGAATGTTCATTAATTATATAGAGCCAAATTAAGTGATAGTTAAGAATAAATATCCTTAGCCTATAATTTATGATCAGTTTGTTCATTTAGAAGTTCCATCTATATTCTCTCAGATTGATTTAAATTATATTAAGTGATGTTTAAGAAGGAGGATGTGGGAAAGACTACTTTAGCACTCGGTACTACAATAATAAGTTTTATTCATACCTGTTTGGGTAACTAATACATTTACTATATTTATGGATCTAATGAACATAATATTAAAGCATATCTATATGATTTATGATTATTTTTATTGATGATATTGTTGTGTATTTAAAGTCTGAAGAGGATCGTGTGGCCCATCCAAGAATTGTATTGGAGATATTGGGTGGAACTAATTATATGCAAAAAAATTAAGTATGAATTATTGTTAAGAATTATCTCTTTGTTGAGTTATATTTTGAACAAAAATAGACTATGCTTAGATCTAAAAAATGTGCAAGCTATTATAAATTTTTCATGGCTCACTACCATGTATGAAGTGCATAACATTTTCAGTATGGCATGTTGCTATAGAAAATTTGTAAAAGATTTTTCTCAAATTACAACTATAACGAGACTCACACTAAAAGTAGTTCCATTTAAATGAATAGTTAATCTTGAGAATAGTTTTATAAATTTAAACAATTGTATAGTCCTAACTCCTTTTCTGACTTCCTGTCTAGTAATGAAGGATTTATGTGTTCAATGATGCCTCATTGATGGGCCTGGGAAAATGCTTCTGCCTCTAGATAACTAAATCCACATGAAAGAACTATCCTTGTCAAAAAAAAAACTAGCAACTATTATATTTTTATTAAAGGTTTGGAACCCCTATATGTATGGATAATGTCATCAAAGTCTAAAATATATTTCCACTAAAAATAAGTTAAATATAAGACAAAAAAGATGCATGGAAATTGATTAAAGACAATGATCATAATATCTAGTTTTAGCCAAATAATTCTAATTTTTATGTTGATGCTCTGAATATAAAATATAGAAAAATAGTTACTTGTATGATTACATCTAATGATTATCTGATATGTGACATGGAAAGATAAGAATTAGTAGTAATTGGATTAATTGATTTGAACACTAGTTCACCTTCATAAATGATACTACAACCTAGTATGTATGAAAGGATTTAGAATGCCCAAAAGTATGATTAGGAGTATAAAAAATTGATTGATTGTGTGTAGTCCTGAAAGAAATAAAAACTAAATTTATATAATTTAATAATGAAGGGTAAAGTTGGATTATGGATTCATAGTGGTACAAGCTTAAAGCAATATATTTTGTATAAAGCTTGTCATTCTAGATATACAATTCACATTAGGAGTATGAAAATGTATCATGATCTAGAGTCAATATTCTAGTGGCCTAGATTAAAAAAGATAGATAATTGATGTTGTATTTAGTTTGAACCTTTTTAAATTGTAATATTAAAATATTAGTGATAAGGTGGGTTACTATATCCTTTGCCCATTCTTGGGTGAAAATAGGAAGAGATCACTATGGAATTTACTAAGGGATTTTTGAGGTCCCGCAAAGTTATGATGTAGTGTGGGTAATGGTTGTCTAACTAATAAAGTCTGCACATTTTCTTCTAATACAACATACTAATTTTGTAGAAAGGGTTTCACAAATTTATGAGTGTGAGATTATCAAATTGCATGTGTTGTCAAATGTAATTATTTCTAATAGTGATGATCGATTTACTTCATGATTATGGAGAGAAATCAAACAAGCTCTGAAAACTAGACTGAACTTGAGCATACTTTTCATCTAATGATGGATTGCCAATCTAAGAGGACTGTTTGGATACTAGAGGAATTCTTGTGGTGATATGTATTTATTTTTGTGGAAGTTAGGAAGATTACATTCTCTTAACTAAATTGCTTATAATAATAATTATTAGTCTAGAATTTGAATTCCCTCATATGAAGCTTTTTTTGGTGATAAGTGTAAAACACGTTTGTCTTAGATAATGTACAAGAAAGAAATCTATTAAGGCCAACTATGTTTACTGATGCTAATGAAACGACTATACAAATTAGGGGTTGACTAAAATCATTTCAAGATTGATTAATGAAATATTATGATTCAAACTATTGATCTGTAGACTATTCAATTTTTTATTATGTACATGTGAAAGGCAGTAAGGTGTGAGCAAATTTGGTAGAGAAACTTGAGTTCAAAGTATATTGGACCATTTTTAGTGATAGATAAAATTGGAAGTTCAACTTTTTGTTTAATTTTGGCAAGTCATGTAATGTGTTTCATATTTATACTCTTAAATAGGTTTTAGATACTTCAAATAGAATTTAAATTAATTAAATTGAAGTGCACCTTAATTTAGGTTTTAGGGGAGAGTCTAGTCTTATTCTATTTAATTAATGTGTGTACTTAAAAAATGAGGATGATATTTTTCTGAGGGGGGATTATAAAGATAAATGTATATGTAATTAGAAAACTTGTGATAACTCGAATTAATCTAATAAGTTTGATATGTTAAAACTTCACATCTTTTACTAATATTTCTAAACATATACTTTTTGTATTTAATTAATCCTAAGGAATTTTATGTAAGAAAATATGCATGTGTGTGAATACCCTTAGGAATTCTACACTACTACTATTATGAAACTATAGCATTATACTTCAATATTTGAATAGAATAAAAGAGTCTTTGGGACTACAAGATTGGTTAGTTTTGAGCTCTATAGCACTAAGTTATTTGTATTTTGGTCAATTTTGGGTCTATGAGTGCATTGCAGGAATGGGTCTCTTGGTGCTATGATGTTAGGTTTTCAATATTCTGAATATAAATTAGGATTTTTAAGAAGCTCTATAGTTCTGGGCATTCTAGATCCACACTGAATTCTACATTTTTAGAAATATTAAATTACACAAAAAAGTATAATATCAAAAACTCAATCAAATATGTTGATATTTGGATAGAAAAAGGAGGTATTCTAGAGAGAAAAAGTTGAATTTTGGTGTCTTCAAGGCATTCCCTTCTAAAGGGCTAGTTGGGAAAGTTGTTTGGATTGAGGTAAGTTACATTTACCCCACCTTTTTTTTAATAATACATATTTTTGTGAAAGTTCTCACTTTTTAATTGCATGAATGACATAAAAGTGTTAGATATATTGTCCCATTGGAGAGAGAAAGTCCCATTTTCAAAATTTCACTTTTTGAATTCCACTCTTCTAATAGGAATTTGAGTAATGATGGCAGACAGTCGCCAACCATTAGTGGGTTCAAATTTAATTGTACATCCCAAAGGAAGTTCTCTGGCACATATTAAAATTAATTTTATTCAGTCTAATGCTGAACTAGTTTTTCTAAATGGAGGCACACCTACAAGATTATTGAAGGAAGGTCCTCTGGTTATTAAAGAAAATGTCTCTACTGTTATTAAGGAAACTACTCTGATAGAAGGGAAAGGTAAAAGAATTGCTAAAGATTTTGAGTATAAAACTCTCTGTTGGTCTAATTCTTCGATAAAACCTATTATGAAGGCCAACAATCATGAAGCTTCATCTTTCAACATGATGATTTTTGTGAAAAGGTTTTCAAATTTAAATTCAAATCCTTAAGAATTTTTAATTTTAATAAGATGTCATCGAAATCGAAGTCTATGAAGGTTCCTGATATTATGACGGAATATGGTGATGATTTGAATGCTAATCCTAATTGTTTGAATGTTGCAAGTGAATCAGAGGTGGGCAAAGGTTTCAAGAATGGTGGTCCGAATCCATGGACAAAATGTGCTTACATAAAGATTAATTTTAAAAGAGGGAGATTTATTTTTGATAGGTGATGTTGTGGCCATGAAGTTACATACTCATAGTGAAATTTCCAATGATAACAAGTTATAATATGTTGTGGTAGCTAAGGTATTTGGTAAAGAAATCCATATACATATTATTACAGTTGAATTAAGATGTCAATGGACTTATTTTGGTTAGTTTCATCTTACTACTCTTGGAATTAGATGGTTCTTGTGTTTGTTCCAATCATTAGAAGCTATGGAATTAGTTCTTATGAGAGGTCCATGGTATGTGAATGGGCATATTATTAGACTTAAAAAATGGTCCCTAAATTTTTCCCCTTCTTCTATGAAGGGTCTAACTTCTCCAGTATGGTTAAGAATTCCACAATTACCATTAAAATATTGGGATGAAGTCAATGTGACTAGAATTGCTTCTATGGTGGGGAAACCATTAATGTTGGATGGTAATATGTTTCAATGGGGGAGGAGAGAATTTGCTAGAGTATGTGTTTGTGTAGAGTTGGATAAACAACTTCCCTTAGGAGTTTTGGTTGAAGGGAGGTCAGGGAGCTAGGTTTCTCCAAAGGTTGAGTATTAGAACATCCCCACATTTTTCTATGAATGTGGAAGGATTGGACATGTAAGGATTGAATGGTTTAATAGAACTTCATGTGCCAAGGAATCAGTCAAGGATGATAGTATACCTTGACAAAGAAAATTAGAAAGTGTTGTTCAAAATGACATTGGTGGAAGTTGGTTATATGGCACTTGGGTTCATGTAAATTATAGAAGAAAGAAGAGTTCATTTCCAACTAAACCAAATAATATTGTTGGTCAGAAGATGTTCAGGATAAAAAAACTTATTAATTCCTCAATTTTGATATTTCTATGAGGACATTGTTGAAGATGATGTTGTTGTACATGTTGAGGTTGAGAATCAGAATAAGCTAATAAAAATAGATTTAGTGCATTCCAATCCGAAGCCAGAACATGTATGAATTCTATTCAATATCTGCTGAAATACTTATTATTCTGAATAAACTTGAAGCTTTGATTGGTAGTTGTGATCAACAATTAGAGAGTGTAAATATTTCCAAAATCATACCAGAGGTTGGCAAAATAATAGATGTTTCATTAGATAATATGAATTTTGCTTTGAGAAAAGGGGGTAAAAAAATGATAAGTAAAGAAGATGTTATGAGGTTTTACCTCTGTAAGGAGATTGTTGATATCTCGGATGTAGCAAAAATTAAACTTGCTAAGGAGCTTAAGTCTCTCGGGCTAGTAAAATTTCTTCCTTGTTGTAGGAATCTTGATGGAGTGAATAAAGGGAAGGGGCTTATCCCCCTTGATTTATCAATGAGTTCCATAACTTTTTGGAATTATAGAGGGGCTAAAAACAGAAAAGGCTTTCTTTCTTTAAAAGAATTTTTTAAAGAATTTGATGTGTTTGTTATGGGTATTGTGGTGACTAAATATCCAATATTGATAGAGTTAAATTCAATAAATTGATGGGGTTAGATTGGGATTATTTCCTATTTCCATTTGATGGCCTATAAGGTGAAATTAAGGTTAATTGGAGATTGGATTTGGCTTCATTCTAAATGATAGAGACTACAGACCAATGTGTGATTGGTTATTTAAATGTTGATAATAAGGGGCAATGGATGGTTTATATTATTTATGGTAGTAAGGTTGTTTATAAAAGGAGGAAATTTTTGGATAGTCTTCAAGCTTTTGCTCATAGAGATGTCCCTTCAGTGATAGGAGGCGATTTTAACTATATTTTGTCTCAAGATGATCAGTGGGGGGGAGAAGAAATTTGTATTTTCTGAAGGTCCTTATGAGATGAGGTTATTTATAAAGAAGTTGGCCTGGTGGGACCTGAATTTACTTGGTGTAATAATAAAAAGTAGGGGTGGAAGGATTTTAGAGAGATTGGATAGATGCTTATTGAACACTTTTGCTTTAGAGAAAATTCATGTGTCACTTGTTAGACATATTGCAAGAGTGGCTACGGAACATTGTCCTATGGTATTGAAGATCTTCAATTCATCTATTAAGAAGAAAAGAATTCTTATGTTTGAAGATATATGGGCTTCTTATCATGCTTCTTCATTCAACAACAACATCAAGCCTTTGTTCCACTACGTGGGGTCGACTACATGAATCCTTTTTCACCATTTTGTCTGGTTAGAAATCAAATTCTCATTTAAATCTAATAAAGAAAGATC
The DNA here is from genome assembly GCF_001605985.2 of Dendrobium catenatum. Taxonomy (NCBI): domain Eukaryota; kingdom Viridiplantae; phylum Streptophyta; class Magnoliopsida; order Asparagales; family Orchidaceae; genus Dendrobium; species Dendrobium catenatum. The sequence continues at coordinate 25,483,364 of NW_021319083.1, forward strand.
ATTTCTAATATTTTCTAACCAAGTATTTTTAATTCTACCTCTAACTTTCTTAACATAAGTCAAATCTAACTCCTCAGCATTCCTAGCAGGGGCATTAGAAGGCCTCCATTTAAGTAGGCCAAACCATCTAAGGCGACTCTCTCAAATCTTATCTTCCACTGGAGCTACTCCAACCTTTTCATGTATATGCTCATTTTTTGTCCCATCTCATAGCGTAAATCCACTCATCCGCCTAAGCATCCTCATCTTTTCAACAGTTAACTTAGTATTATGCTTCTCTTTTAATGACCAACATTTGGCACAATAAAACATTGCGGGTTTCACCACCATCTTATAGAACTATCTCTTAAGTTTGAGAGGGACTTTTCATTACATAATAAGCCCAAACCATTCCTCCACTTCAACCATCCAACTTGAATTCTGCTAATAATATGCCCATCTATTTCACCATCACTCTGAACAATAGATCCAAGATATCTAAATGTGTACTCTTATTAATGACTTGATCGCCCAAAGTCACAATCGCCTCACAAGTTCTATTGCAACTAAAATTACACTAAATATATTAAATTTTAGATCTACTCAAACTAAAAACATTTAGACTCTAAGGATGACCTCCATTATTCAACTTTACCTTCAACTCCCTCTCTAGTCTTATTGACAAGAAGAATATTATCAGCAAAAAGCATACACCAAGGTGCATCCTCTTTCAAATTTCTAGTGAGAACAACCATGACTAAAGAAAAAAGATATGGACTATCATGCTTCTTCTATCATTGTTTCAAAATATTGGATCAAATCTACTGATGGTGATGCAATACAAATTCTGATTAAAATTTTTAAAAGAGCATTGAAGGCCCTATTTTTTTGGAGCAAAGCTAAACTTAAATATTTCTTGTCTCTAGATGATAAACTTAAAAAGGAGGTGTTGCAACTACAATTGGGGGATGCCGAGATCGGATGGTCAAGTGAAGAAATAATGTTCCTTCAGAGATCAAAAGTTATGAATTTAATGGATACGTTGTTCTTTTGAATACTTGGTGAAGGCAAAGGGGTAAAGTAAGATGGAAAAAAGATGGGGATTCTAATACAAAGTTTTTTCATGATTTTGCTAATGCAAGAAGACAAGAAAATTGGAATAATCATGTAATAGCTGTAAATGGAAATCTGGTTAAAAAACAAAATGATACTGAAAATGTGTTTTTCAAGTATTTTCAAAATAATTGGAGGAATAGAAAAATGTAAACTAAAATACTAGTTGTTTTCCTTGAAATTTGCTTGATGATGAAGATAGAAGAAGGGTGGATGTGGAGTTTACTATCAATGAAATTATAGAGGTTATTAAGAATTTTGGATGAAATAGGCCACTAGGAGTGATAGGATTTCTCATTCTTTTCTTATGAGAAGCTTAGTCATGATGTTTATAAGGCTTATTGGAAAATTATTGCAGATGATGTTTGTAAGGCCATTAATCAATTCTTTTCTTATGAGAAGCGTAGTCATAATTGGAAGGACTCTTATTGTTATGATTCCTAAAGTTCAGAATCCTATGATTCCTTCAAATTATTAACCTATAAGTACTTGCAAATATATATATACAAGATAGTGGATAAAGTTTTATTAAATAGATTACTGTTGGTGATTATAAAATTATTTCTAAAGAGAAGGTGGCATTCATTAGACAAAGATCAATTTTAGATCGCATTCTTTTGTCTGAGGAGGTGTTGAACAAAATCTGATTTTCTAAGTCTAAGAAATGCCTCTTGGATATCAAGATCGATATGGAGCAAGCTTATGACAGTATGTGTTGGTCAACGTTAAAATAGCTGTTGGATTACTTTGGGTTTCTTTTTAAATTGGCTAACTTATTGATGGAATGTGGGGTTGACCCAATGTTCTCTATTATGGTCAATGGATATAATTTCGATTGGATAGAGGCAAAGAAATTTTTTTGGCAAGGATGTCCTTTGTCACCCTTTTTATTTATTATGTGCTATCAACTTCTATCAAATGCTTTTATTCATAAAGGAAAAAGACTTGTGATAAAAATTTCTCTAAATGCACAAAAAATTTCCCATTTACTATATGCAGATGATATATTTTTTTTATTGAAAGAAAAATTCAAAAGTGTGAAGAAGCTGAAGAAAATTTTCTTGGAATATTACAATTGTTCGAGTCAAAAAATAAATATCTAGAAATCTTCTATTTTCTTTGGTAAATTGATCAATATAAGTAGAACTAAACATATATCAAAGTTGTTTGGTTTTTAAGTGGTGGAAGAGATGGATTATGTGGGACTCAAAAAAGCTTTAAGAATGTTAGTGATGTCAAATTTTCAACACTTAATGGAGAGTTCTTTAAATTAACTAAATGGTTGGGAAATTAGATTTATTTTTCTACCAGGAAGAATGGTTCAGGTTAAATAATTTGTTTTCTCTATCATTATATCTATCTACACATACATTGGTTCCTTTGGGTCTCTTGAAGGAGTTTAATAAAATGTGCAAAACTTTTATTTAGAATTAAACATAATAAGAGCCATGGTCTTCATTATGTGGCGTGGAATGTTTTATTCAAAACTAAGAAGAAGGGAAAATTTGGTCTATATTCAAATGTATTGAAGATTGGTCATTTAAGGGAAAAATTTGCTTAGAACCCTATTAAAAAGCACGGAACACTTCTTAATAGAAACTTGATTGCAAAGTGTGGTGACGAAGGTGGAAATGTTAGGTGAAGAGATACAGCTCTGTTTCGTGGAAAATAATTTTTGAGGGGTGGAAATATCTTAGCAAAATTGTGAGGTGGGAAATTTCTTCGGGCTCATCCATTAATGTTCTTAAAGATGTATGGATTCTTGATAAAAGTATGGAAAGGTGGCCTACTTTCATTGTAGAATTGGAAGATTATTCATTATCCCTGGATGTATTTTTTGTGAATGGAAGATGGAATGTAAAATAGTTGAAGCAGCATTTTTGAGAAGATGTTCTAGAACTCATCACTTAAATTCAAATCTTTCTAGATTTAATAAAGGACCAAATGGAGCTGAAGTTTAAAGTTTTTGGAAAAAAACTATAGTTGCACTTATCTCAGAGATACTGTATGAAGATGATATAGAAGTGGACTAATGGACGGTACAAAAACTAAAACTTAATTCTCTAGTGGAGCTTTTCTTAAGGCACTTATACAACAATGCTATTCCATCCACCAATTTCCTAATGCATAAAAGACTGTTGGATAATAATTTATGTATGAGAGGTCATACTATTTTTGAAAATTTTGATAATTTAGTAGCTGATTGTTCCAAACTACTTCAAGTGATGAAATTTTTGAATGTGTGGGGATTTCAAGTTTTGGTTTTCAAATCTTTTCAGGACTGCATATTGGAATTGGAAATAAAGTGAAGCATGGATATGTTGAAGATAGTGATGCATTTATTTCTTCAAAAGTTATCAGATTTGTTGCTTTTTCTTAACAAATTATTCTCATCTACAAAAACTGGGGTATTAATCAACTTTCCTAGCTAATTTTCAATTATTATCACCCTACTCCTCTTCAGTAGATTAAGATTAACCTTCATGCTTCTTTGTTAAGATCTAATTAAGCAGGTGTTGGTGGTGTGGTAAGAGATAATAAAGGAAGACTCTTATTGGCATTTTGTTTTGGTAGTTTACATTGGGACATTTCTCAGGATAAAAAGTTAGTTATTAAATCATTGAAAAATTTGGTGCAAACCTAGATGTTAGAGGAGGAAGGCATTATAATTGAAGGAGATAATCATAATTTTATCATGTTTCTTTAAGTCTCATTTGGAAAATTATCTTGGATGATCGGGAACTGGGATGTGGAAGATTTATTATTATTAAAAAGGTTAAATCATGTTTTATTTCAATTTTCCAACCATAGATGTATTAAGTTAGCTGATTTTTGTGGTAACTTAGCTATTTCTTATGATTTTGTATGCGATGTTATTTGTGACAATAATATTACTTCTTCTATTATTTCTTTGTTTAAGGGGCAATGTGATAGGTTGCCTATCTTTGAGTAGTTTGTAATTAGGTGTTTTTAATTTAATGCAAGTTGTATTTTGTTTCAAAAAAAAAAAAAAAAATAATTACATTAAAGTGGAGATATTCTTTTATCTCGAAACCATTAATTTTGTAGCATCTAGTATATTGTTATTCTTACTATTATACACATTTTGATGTATTTCTTCTAAATTTTTATTGGGTTTTTATTTTATTTTATGAAGTTTTAAGTATTTTGATGTGTATATAGATTCTAAAAAAAAGTTGCCATAGAATTATAAAATTCCTATAATATTATACGTGCGTGGTTTTATGATATGTAACTATTGACTTGTGAATGTAAATTTATCATTAATTTTGTCTATCTACCATAAGTGTGAAATTCTATATACTTTTATGTTAAATCTAATTATATTCACATCTATAGAAAGTTTTAATATTTTTATAATTATGTGATTGAGTCTATCTAAAAGAAAGGAATGATGAGCGGAGGTATGAAAGTTTAAATTCTAAGTGAAGGATTGGTGCTATACACTAGGAGTCATAAGGGATAGATATTGATTTGCTATGAATTATGAGTCATAAGAGCCTGATAGTGATGTGTTGTGTACATGGTAATAAAGGTGTGATTGTATTCATATTCTATATCTATAAATGTCGGGAGGTATGAGGGATTGTGGTTGAGGTTGATCAAATCTAATGTGAATGGAGACTCAGTGATGTGCTTATTTTTATTATCTATAAATGTATGAGTTTTTGTTTTTGTTATATGAATTCTTTTCTATGTGAACAATATTTTAAATCATCTATAGAATATATCTATATCAATAATATATTTTACTATTTATGTGATGATTTATTGATTTACTTTTTTTATTATTATGAATCTAGGTATGTTCTCTATGTCTTATTGAGCAGTGATTTTCTACTCCCTTCTTTTTTTGCATGTGTTGATCATTTCAAGCTAGGGAAAGAAAGGGGCAGGTTGAGTAGATAGAGGTTGTATATTTTTGTATACATGATTATTTTATTAATCATTGTGTATATTTCATGTTTATATTTTGATTTTGTGTTAAGATTGTTTTTTTATAATTATTTTACCTATAAAGCATTTTAAAAGGTAAATAAAATTATTTGATAAGTTATTTTTTTTTTGCTTTTATCATTAATGTTTAGTGGCTTTATGTTTTCTATGAATAAATAAAAAATAAAAGAAATTACTTCCAATATATCTTGGGATTTGTCCTTTCATGACCTAATATAGTGTGACACCTCCAAGCTATAGGCTATATTGAATTAGGTTGTGTTACAGTTGATGAATGTGATATAGTTGTCCATCTCAAACAAGTGGAAGATGAGCATGTTATAACTAAAGTTGAGAACATAGTCCAAAAAGAACGGCCAAAATACCAAGACATAGAGATTGGTGGTTTTTATCGAGTCATCTTGAGGATTTAATTATGAAAGATATTTTTAATAGAATTAGGACTAGACAAATCCTTAGGTAGGAGGTTAATCATATCATATTTATTTTTATGGTTGAATCCTTTATCATAGATGAAGTACTAATATATGAATTTTTTTTATTATCATTATATAAGAGAACTAAATTAATTTCTTAGGAATGATGTATAGGAATTAGTTCTAAACCCATTGATAAAGTATCATTGATACTGAGTGGGTTTTTAAGAATAAGTTAAATGATATTTTTATGTGAAAAGGACCATATATATTGCATTAACTATTAAAATGATAGGATATGATATTTTGATAGTTTATTATATATATATATATATATATATATATATATATATT
>NW_021319083.1:25489882-25556925 GCF_001605985.2 Dendrobium catenatum
CCAACACACACACACACACACACTAATTATATGAAAGAAAAAGGAGCATAAACCTTTTTATTGTAGTTTGATCACTCTTGTCTTACATCCCACTACCCTAATCCTCTACTTAGGAATTCCACTAACACTCTCTTCTTCTTGAAAGGTGGATAAACATATCTCCTTCTACTCCTAACAAAATGAGAATCCACTCTCCATCATACTTAATGGGGGAACCCTACAACACCTTTCTCCTCTAAATACCACCTTCCCCTATCCTCCTCTACTAGATCTAAGTTTTCTCACCAAGACTCATAGGATTTCTTCACCCAAGAATTTTTCAAAAATATGGAGGGATGAAGGAAGAAATTGGACTAAGAAACCTTTGATGAATCTCTCTCACTCTTTTGGTCGCTCCAAAAGATCTCATAAAGCCTATCTAATCTCTCAAACAAAACTTACTTATAACTTATCTCTGAAAGCCATCACAAGCTCCAAAACCAAGTTAAAAATTTCTCTAAGGAGTTTTTGTAAATTTTTGAAGTCTGGATATTTATTCTTAGGTTATAAAAAAAACCATAAGTTTGCTATTTATGTAAATTATTTTCCTGATTGTATAGTACATTTAAGGGATCATATAGTATGATTAGTACAAATAGCCTAAAGCCTTCACTATTTGGGGAACCTATACAATATATAATTTATTGTATGATTAGTTCAATTTTTTGAGTCTGAGCATTGAATTGTCCATTACAGAAGAAGATCATCCAAATAAGCTCTCACTTCTTCTACTACAGTATTAATTAAATAATATTAAATATAATCTAATTAGACTCTTTAATTTATTTAAACTCCTTAAATAGGTAAATATTTAATAAATATATTAAATTTCTTCCAATATAAATTAGGTTCGTATAATATGAATTATTAAAATTATACATTTAACTACATTGGCAAATACAAAAAATTGACTATTAAATTTCAAGTAGTATATCGTACAAGATGATGTGAATCGTGTATTATGACTAATTATTTAAAAATTAAATTTAAATTTTATGTTAATCAATATCATTTTGTTTTTTTTTTATTTTAAAATAATAGCATAGTAATGTCATACAATATGACATAGATTGAACATTACTATTTATTTGATACTTATTGCCTTTATTAACCCTCATGTTTTTCTTGCCTTAATCTATTGGACGAATGTAACTATAAAGAAGAGCAAATTCCTCCTCGTGTTGATTTTGTATTTCCTCCCATTGCTAATTCGATCATAAAATATTATAATCTACTTTAAGCTAGATCCAAGTAATGTGGTACATCCACGCATCGTGTGGGTATTAGTATACTAAGGAGGGGGTTAATCTAGTGCTCCCCCTTCCTCTTCTATATACTTCTTATTCTCTTCCAACATGTGCTTGTCTATGCCCCTCACTATAATTGCAGAGAAATGAGTGGTCTATGTAGTGACAGGGTGATCTGGTAGTGCTGAGTAGGTGAGATTATACTTGTCTTCCATTAGATAGGTTATGATATATCATAGAGATAGGTTCCTCTTTTAGTGGACACTAGAGTTTCTAATACAAGTCAAACCTTCAATGTACAAGAAAAGGATATTGGCTATATATAACTTAATGTCAACCAAGCAAAAATAAATCACTCCGTAAAGGAAGGATGTCTTACCAATCGTATCACTGACCTTAGAGATGGAATTTTATTGAAGGATGTTTCAAACCATGTGCACTAATACCATAATATTGAATAAGGGTTGGTGATGATCGTGTGGGTTGTTTTTAAAGGTCATGTTCACCATTTTCTAATTATTATACAAATCATTAGCTACTTCATGAGATATGATATATGTGTTTGGGATGTGTAGGTGTTTATTCATATTAGTCTCAGTAATGACTACCTGGTAAAAATTTTTAAAAGCAACTGAAAGTTTGAGTAGGTTGTTAAACCTAATAGAACTATACCAATGCTATCCAAGAGGGGGGTTAATTGGTAATTTAAAAGTCTATTCAATTTTAAAAACTATTTTAAGAAACTTTACTCAATTAATCTAAAATATACGATTGTTTGTAGAAATAGATTTTTATAAAATATTATTGAACCACAGTAATATAAAGTGCAAAATATAAAAATATTGTAAGAAGTAAAAGAATAGAAGAACACAAAATTTTATAGTGGTTCGATCCAACTATACCTATGTCCACTTTTTGAAGACTCCTTCAGGTGTTTTAGTCTAGTACTTGGTGATGACAGAGTACCAACATCATTTCTCACCCTCCTGGTGATGAAAAAGTACCAATATCCTTTCTCAGCCTCCGAGTGATGGAAGAGTACCAACGTTCTTTCTCACCCTCCGAGTGATGATAAAGTACCGTGATCTTATTTAAAAATTTTCTCTTAAGAGCCTTCAAGGAAGTAGGGAAGAATTTTGAAGAAAAAATAAGAGATCCTTACCTTTGGACAACCTCGTGAATCCCCTCACAATTTCCTCTTATAAGTTCTCTCACTCTTCACTCCTAAAAATAGTCTCCCAAACACTCTCCTTAACCACTCTTAAGAGAAATTCATAGCATGATAAAGAGTGTCAGTTTTTTGGACCTTTATATATGAAAGATAAGAGAAACCATCTAGAAAATTGAAAGATACAATTGAAACATACTCAGATAATACAGTATGATCATGAATCATCTACATGAATAGTTTAAAAATCCATGTTCGATCCTATACGAATATCATTTTGTACTCTATTAGTCATATGTAAGAATTGACATCGTATTATACAAATAATTTAAAACTAAACTAATTTGTCTTGAACGAACCTTATTTCATACTCTATCAGTCGTATGTATGAATTGGCATTATACATTGTGAATAATTAAAATAAAACATGCTTCATTTGGTATAAATATGGATGGCTCCATTTTATACTCTGTTAGTTGTGTATACAAACTCAACTTCATACAATACGAACAATTCAAAAAATGATGAGTTCAGTTGGGATGAATTGGTACGCAACCATTTCAAACTATACGAGTCATCTGTGTGAAACATCATTGTATAATATAAATAGATAAAAAAATGATGAGTTTAATTGGGATGAATTGGAATGCACACATTTCATAATTTGTGAGTCATCTGTATGACACACCATCATCTAGACGAATCGTACACAAAAAAAAAATATTTTGGGCATGATTTGATTAACTTTATTTGGGAGGAAATAACATGACAAATTGTCTAGTACAATTTGAAATTATATAGTACATTAAATTTTAAAATCTTAAGTTTTTGACTCTCCCCTAGTGTGTGTGTGGCGATTACCCCTTTAAAATAACACTCTCTATTACTAAAGAATATAAACAATTTTACAGGCTTCAATAAATGAAAAATTAGTTTACTCTATCTTGAAGACTTCAACAGTCTAGAGTATGATTTTCCTGAAATGTTAGTACACACAAAAAATAAAAAGAAATTATATCCAATGTATGTTAGGAGAATCATTAATCATAACAATAATATTTTGTTATAATAAAAAAATCACATTATTTCAAACTCAATCTTGAATTCTATGTTGTAATAATCTCTCTCTTTTTTATGATGGAAAAATAATTATTTTTTGAGGTTATATTAAAGTTCATTTTACTCATAAGCTCCCCCATATTGAATGCTCAATTAAAAATAAGGGATTTCAATCAATATTAGAACAAAAACAAACTAAGAATCAAAAAGAAAAAAAAAATTCAAACACAAACATACACCACCATCCACAATAATAAAATTTAAAAACCAAACGTACACACCAAACACACACGATTAAATCAAACAGACAACACATAAATAATGACTCCCCCTTTTGTCAACAACCAAAAAGGAAATACCTCTTGAAAAGGTAAGTTTTGAAAGTTTGTTAAGGATGTTAGGCCCCTTATGAACTGGCCCAAAGCTAATAAAGAGATAGGTGAATTGGAAAAGAAGAATCTTTAAATCTAAACACAAACCAAAACCAATATCACCACAATGAAAACCAAATACAGAAATTAAATACGGAAGTAATAAAGAAAGAACACATTAGATTTATAGTGGTTCGGTCAAGCCTTGACCTACATCCACTCCTTGGAGGCACCCTCCAAGTATTGCACTAAACTAAGTGTCTCTCCTTTAGCCCCAACAGCTAGGTGGAGAAGCCCTTACAAAATCACTTCCACCTTCCCCGCTGCGGCGGAGTCGTCGGGTCCTTTGACACAAAAGAGATCTTCTTCTTCTATGAACTTCCCTCAAGATGAGTCTTGAATCTGACGGTATTAAGGTGCAAGCCTGCCAGAGCAACCGTGTGGAATCCCCCTCCACACTCACTTGAGTCCCCACTCACAGGATCTTCTCCCTCTCTCAGACTTCACCCGTTCCTCACTCCCTTTCAAGCTCTCTCTACAAGTCTCCACAAAAGAACGAAGCTACAATGGCTACCAAAGACGCTTACCAAGTGTCATATCTTAGCTTAAGTAGAAGATCTCAAAATGAGCTCGTTAATGTAAGTTGCCGACTTTATCGTCCAGGATGATATAAATATTGTCTTGTATGATTAGTACAATTGAAGCCCAATCAGCTGAGATGATTTGAAACGATCGTAAGAAATGTTCTTGTCATCCTGGATGATAATATATCATCCTGGATGATCAGTATAAATCGTGGAATATCATTCTAAATATCGCCTTGAAAAAGAGTTATCTGATGTCTAATCGTCCAGCTAATCATCCTGGATGATCCTGCGATTGTCCAGGATGATTTTATCATCCAATCAATATTACTTTCCTTAAATTCCATATTAATTTTGGAAACAAAATGTCCTGGATCATCCGGGATGATATTTTATAGTCCTGGACGATCCCCTGGAAGATGTCAAAAAAGAAGTAATTCCTAAATAGATCTGGCGGTAAATTCTTTTTATTTTGATCCTATCAACCTGGCCGATACATAATCATCCAAGATGATGTTTTTGCATAATTATGGCTGCTTTAATGAGGATGCCCTAATCAGGGTTTCTGCTTTTGAACTGATCATCCAGGATGATATAAATATCATCCCGGACGATGTTACCAAAAATAGTAAACTCTAGGGAACAGTCAGAAAATCATCCAAGTTACAAAGCATCAGGAGCCACACCAAATATAATAAACTCAAGAAAGGAAAAAAGGTACAAACTTACTCAGACCTAGTCTACCAAATCTTGAGTTGGTTCCAAATTGTAGTATGATTGTGTGGACCTGAAATGTCAGTAGATAAGGCAGTCATAGAGAAATAAGAGTGTTTGCTATCATCAAAATTATAAACCATGAAAATAGATCCGCAACAATCTCCCCCTTTTTGATGATGGCAAACCTTTCAATTTGAATTTTCAAAAAGGAAACATTTTCTCCAAATCTCCCCCACACTAGAATAAAACTTAAAAAATAGGGTGATATTTTTTTTTTTTTTGAAGGAAAGAAGAAAAAAAAGACAAAGGATACAAATTCAACAATACGTTCTCCTCCTTTGACATTATTAAAAAGAGAAGGGGCACAAACAAAATGATTAAAAGACAAAACGATCTTAGTATAGTGAACAAAACAAATATTCTTAAAATGAGAAAGTTACTTCTTGGTTTTAATCAAAAACTTAGTAGAATTGTATTGACAACGTATAGCCCAGAAAAAGGTTAGAAATCCAGAATTTGATAATCCAAACTCAAGTTCTTTAAAAGGCTCAAAAACTTTTTATTCCAATATCTAAATCAAGGAATAAATTAGAAAAAGAAACACTAATTTTTCAAAAACTCTTTTCATAAAATATATCTAATAGAAAATTAATGAACGAATTGTTGAATCAGGAATCATAATTTTCAAAATCAAGTATCGAAAGTATCAACAATTTTCTTAAGCTTTTTAAGAAGTATAAGAATGTTAAGAATAAAATTTTGTGGGATCATTTTATGCCTCTTGACAATTTAAATGGTGCTTTTTGCACATCTTTTGATTTTAGATACACTTTTGTGTATATTTTTTAATTTGGCGTCTTTGCGCATCTTTTATTTTTGGCATCATTGGCCAATTTTTTTAATATGCTAAATTTCTAAAATATTTAAAAAAAAATAAACCCATCCTTTTGACAAAGCAAATTCTTGATTAAGAAATCTATGAGTTAGATTCAACAACTTGCAAAAGATCCCTATGCAATAAATAAAATGTAGGGAGATAAAAAATTTAATTTTAAAAACTAATTTAAAATATGAAAAATATTTTAAATCAAAAGTAGAATAACCTTTTTAGGAAATAGAGATTGAGAGTCAGAAACTTGAGTTTCCTTCCTTTGACTGTTTTAGAGAAGTCAATCACAACTTACCAAAGATTTCAAGAAAAAATAGGATGTAGATTTCTCATTTTTAGAAAAGTAAATGTGTGTGTTGATCAAAGAAAAAATTTCATGAAACAAAAAAAATCAAAGAATAAACAAAGACAAAAACACAAAATAAAAATTGAAACAAAACAAGAAAAAAAAACTATAAACAAAACACAACACAAACACACAAACAAGGCTTTTAACCATTATCTTTCTCCTGGTCCGATGCTTTAGAAACTAGGTCTGTCCAGGAGATTTTTTTCTTTTCATTATTTCCCCAGTTTATAATTTTATTTGCTTTACCCTTTTCTTTTGTAGGAAAAATTCTCAAATTAGGGCATTGATTTTTCATATGTCCAGGCTTCCTACATCGAAAGCAAATAACGTCAGAAGAAATATTAACATCCTTAGTATTTTTACCTTTATTCCTCTTTTATTGATGCTTATGCTTTGGTGAGCATTTTGATTTTCTTCAGAAGTCATTGCATTCGTCACCAACAAATCTATCTTTTTCCACATCTTTAGCTTTTAGAACAATCGTTTCCCCTACATCCATAAGTCTTTGACCCAAACTTTGCACGTAGGTAATGAGTGAGCCAATAAAATTTTCAACAGAATATTTATTCAAATCTTTTGATTCACAAATAGCAACTACTTTAGCGTCAAACTGATCTAGGAGACAACGAAGAATTTTGTTAACTTTTTTAAAATTTGAAAAATCTTTTCCTAAAGCATGCAATGATGCCACAATTTGAATAAACCTACCATACAAGTCTAAGATTATCTCATAAGGTTTCATTGAAAATAGTTCATAATCATGCATTAACATATTCAACTTAGATTGCTTGTTTTCACTAGTGCCTTCGTATATGGTGTGTAGTTTATCCCAAATTTCTTTACCAGTAGTGCACATGGTTACTAACATAAAGTCTTCATAATTTAAAGCATAGAAAAAGCAATTTAAAGATTTTGTATTCAATTGAGCATAGTTATTATTGTCTGTTCCATTGATTAAAAGAAATATCAATTTTAATTCCATTTATAACACGTGATGGCGATGAATAACTAGTTAAAATCATATGCCACATGCGAAAATCAATCGATTGCAAGAAAGTAGTTATGCGAAATTAGGAAAAATCAAAAGTAATATTTTCAAATAAAGGTGGTATGGTGATTGAATAGCCTTCCGCAATATTACGATTAGAAAAAATTAGCCATGGATCGAAATTCAAAAGTTTTTAACAAGTTTTTTATAAAGCTGGCTCTGATACCACTTGAAAGTTCGTTAGGGATGTCAGGCCCCTTATGAACTGGCCCAAGGATAATAAAGAGAGAGTTGAATTGGAAAAGAAGAATCTTTAAATCAAAATACAAACCAAAACCAATATCACCACAATAAAAAAAAATGCAAAAATTAAATATGGAAGTAATAAAAAAAGAACACACCAGATTTAAAGTGGTTCAGTCAAACCTTGACCTACGTCCACTCCTTGGAGGTACCCTCTAAGTATTGCACTAAACTAAGTGTTTCTCCTTTATCCCCCACAGTTAGGCGAAGAAGCGCTTACAAAATCACTTCCACCTTCCCCGGTGCGGCGGAGTTGCCGGGTCCTTTGACACCAAAGAGATCTTCTTCTTTTATGAACTTCCTTAAGATGAGCCTTGAATCCGACGGTATTATGGTGCAATCCTATAGGAGCAACCGTGTGGAATCCCCCTCTACACTCCCTTGAGTCCCCCTTCACAAGATATTCTCCCTCTCTAAGACTTCACCCTTCCTCACTCCCTTTTAAGATTTCATCAAGCCTCCCCAAAAGATTGAGGCTACCTTGGCTTCCAAAGACACTTACTAAGTGTCATGCCATAGCTTAAATAGAAGATCTCAAAATGAGCTCATTAAGGTAAGTTGCCGACTTTATCGTCTAGGACGATATAAATATCGTCCTGTACGATTAGTATAATTTAAGCCCAATTAACCGGGATGATTTGAGACAATCATAAGAAATTTATTCATATCATCCCGGACAATAATATATCATCTTGGACGATCAGTATAAATTGTGGAATATCATCCTAAACATCGCCATGAAAAAGAGCTGTCCAATGTCCAATCGTCTAGCTAATCCTCCCGGACGATCCTGCGATCATCCAGGACAATTTGATCGTCCAATCAAGTCATAATTGCTTTCCTTAAATTCCAAATTAATTTTGGACAAAAAATGTCCTGGATCATCCTGGACGATATTTTATAGTCCTGGACGATCTTCTGGACGATGATCGAAAAATAAGTAATTCCTAAAAAGATCTGTCGATAAATTCTTTCTATTTTGATCCTATCATCTGGGCCGATACAAAATCATCCAGGATGATATTTTTGCATAATGACGACTGCTTTTATGAGGATGCCCTAATTAGGGTTTTTACTTTTGAATCGATCGTCTAGGACGATATAAATATCGTCCCGGACGATGTTACCAAAAATAGTAAACTTTAGAGAATAGTTATAAAATCTTCCAAGTTATAAAGCATCAAAAACCACACCAAATACAATAAACTCAAGAAAGGAAAAATGGTACAAATTGACTCAGACCTAGTCTACCCAATCTTGAGCTGGTTCCAAATTGTGGTATGATCGTGTGCCCTTAAATATCAGTAGATAAGGCAGTCGTAGAGAAATAAGAGTGTTTGCCATCATCAAAATCATAAACCATGAAAATAGATCCGCAACAAGTTTTTATTGACAATCAAATGGATGATGAAGAAAAATATTTTAAATTATTTGCAAAGATAATATTAACATCTTAATGCAAAAAAAGTCTCATATTTCAAATCAAAGATCAATAAAGATAAAAAAAGTCAACTAGGTTCGTTGTTTGTTCTAGGCATATTAAATAAAAATAATTATTGTAAAAATAATGAAATAAAAATTAATTAGTTTCTAATTGAATAGTGGAATTATTGTTAATTAAATAGATTTGTGTATGAAATAGAAAGATAAAGGAAAGAATTATATGAAGCTTTTAATTGGCGATATTTCACATCTTTTCATTTTTTGGCACGCATTGTGCATCTTTTCAGTTTGGGCTAATTTTTTTCCTCTTTTTATTTTTGGTGAATATCGCACATCTTTTTTAACTTGTGGTACATTTTGTGCATCCTTTCAAGCCTGGCATACTTTGTGCATCTTTTTATATTTTTGGTCTTTTCAGTATCAATAAATCTTAAGACAAAATCCAATAATTAACAAAAATAAACACATTGAAAAAGAAATAAAATAAATAGAAGACTTCTCTTTTGTAACAATTATAGCTAAATAATATTTGTCTATATGATCATGAAGATGATCTTATAATCTAAATCTAACCATAATTTAATTTAAAATTTGAGAAATTAAATTTTGTAAGGAAATTAATTTGTAGAGTAATGTGTTTTAAAATTTCATTCCATAGATCAATTGCATTTTATTAGTCTATAGAAACTTAAAACAATTTAAGAAGATTAACCTCAACACAAAACAAACATCATTCCATTCACTTTTTTTTAAAAAACAAAGTAAGGATAGAAATATAACGAAACCAAATACACAAACATCCAAATTCCATAATATGAACACTAAAAAGCAAAAACAGAAAACAACTACAATAGAAAGTAATAACTAATATCCTGAATGACACTGATTTGGAGGTTCTTGAGGAGGTGTGAGCATCATAAAGTTTCTATTGATGGTAATTAGTTAAGTGTTGACTGAGTCAAACTATCCTATAATCCACCCCCATGTCTTCATTATATCTTGCCTTCTACTAGTTTAAGTGAGTTTCAATTTGATCAAATTGTTGATCAAAATGAGATTCAAGTCTATCAAAATGTTGAGCCATTCTTGATAGAATTGATGATCAGGTGCAGGTCTAGGAGCAGGAGCAGGTTCTACTTCTTCATCAGATTCTTCTCCCTCATCCCCTTGGTCTCGGTTAAAAAGAGAACATAAGGAAGCATCGATAAAATAGAAAGAAAACTGAGTAGGTGGATCAAGATGAATCAAGTTATATTTCGTTTCTAGACTATAGGCCACGAAATGTCCTAAAGCCACATTTTTCTTTCTCATATGGTGAGGAAGTATAATGTCGAGAAGCTTATATTTGTAGTCCATAATCAATTGAGCTTTATCTACAGGAGTGTTTGTCATGATGACATATGTTACTATTAAAAGTAAAGGAGTTAGGAAGATACTATTACCAGCTTTAGGTATAATAGAAGTCCTCAATACATGCTGGATTATCAAAGGATTTTGGTTATGGATGTACACAGGTGATTGACTGAAGCAACACCTTTAAGGGTTTGACTAATTGAAGACCAATCAAAATCAGACGTAGAAGTTGTTGTGTGTGCACTAACCCCTTCAATTCTGATGGATAGGAAGATTCCTAAATCTTCCTTAGTAATCTCTACTCACTGTTTAAAAACATATGAGGACATCCTGGTATAATTTTCATTCATTCTCAGGTTTACAAAAAAATAGTGGAATGTGTCATGATGGTAAGCGTAAATTAAGTGAGAATGATAGAGAATTGAGTCAAATCAAAAAAAGACATTACTAAAAAGTTAATGTCTCTTTGGATCAGGAGACGAGATGGAGTTATCTTTGCCTTAAATAAATGAGTGTAGTATATTACATTATCTTTTGAGAGAAAGTTCCCGTCATGTTGACTAGAATGAGAGGAAGAGGCCTTGGAAGTTCATGGTTGCTTGTTGCTGCTAGCCATTTCAAGAATTAGAAAATGAGATGATTTGATATTGAAGAAGATTGTGAATAAAAATGATTGAATACCTTCAAATTTAAAGAAAAATGGCACGTTCGTACAGTATGAACATGTGTTTGTACGTATAATTATACAATCGTACGGGATGAAAATAATTTCATACATATTAATGAAAACTACCAAGAAAGAAATGACTTTTTGTAAACTACCATTCTTGAGGAGTCATTTCGTACATATTTTTGACCAGTACAATCGTATAGATGAACACGTGTTCATCCGAGATTATCAGAATAATAATGATCATATCTGGTAGTAAGGTTTGTCGATAACTACTGGATGATCATCAAACTTTCATATCTCTTATGATTATCCATAACTACTTTTGACTAGTCAAATCATACAACTAAAACCTAATTCATATAATACAAAGGTCCTATATGTATCATATAATATGAACAACTATACTATAAGTATAAAGAATTTTTATAGATCATTCTAGATATTTAATATTGCATTTGATATGACTCGAGAATCATCGTATACTAATTATCATATATTATGATTATTAAACATATAATACAAAATGAAATAAATTTTAGTTTTTTTCTAATGATCAATTAATTTTCTTAAAACTTTGAATAAACACAAAAATATAGAAAACATAAAGGCATAAAAAAGTATATAAAAAATAAATATTAAAGATAATTAATACAAAGCATGCAACTAAACCCTATCCTAACACAACAATTTATGTAGTTAAATCAATTAATCCTAATCTTGTCCTAAGTGTTCTAAACCACTCAAAGTGAACTACTCTGGTAAAAATATCAACCAATTGATTTTTCATGTCATTGAATAAAATATTTACACCACCATTTGATACATGATTACTTATTAAGTGATGTGTGATATAGATTTGTTTGTTCCGTGAATGCTAAATTAGGTTCGTCATGATGCATATCATTATGGTATTATCACAAATGATAAGGATAGTGTTCACTTGCAAACCAACATAAAAAAAGTTATTACTTCAGTCATAAGACTTGGGCAACACATCTCTTTGGAAATATATATATTTGGCCTCTATAGTTGATAAAGATATTTATTTTTATTTTAAAATAGAATATGAAATGAAATATTATCTAATAAATTAACATGTTCTTGATGTTCTCTTTATATCAATCTTACAAGCTACAAAACTTGAGTCTAAATATCCTCCTAATTTAAAGGATATGCAATTCCTAGGATATCAAATACCTAAATTGGTTATCCTTATAAGATATTGTAGGGTTCTTTTATAAATATTCAAAAGAGATTCTTTATGTTTAGACTAAAATATAGCACACTAACATATAATAAACATGCTATCAGGCCTACTAGCAGTTAGATATAGCAAAAACCTTATAATTCCTTTATACATCTTCTAGTTAATAGATTTGCCACTTGGGTCATTATATAATTGGGTAATCAAGCTCATGGGGGTGCTTATACTCTTATAACCATCCATTTTAATTTATTTATAAGCTCTTTTATATATTTAGTTTGGCTAAGGATGGTTTAATATTTTCTTTGAGTAATATTAAACCTTAAAAAGTACGTCAGCTCACCAATCATACTCATCTTAAATTCATTTTTCTTGTTGGATAAAAAATCTTCACATAGCTCATCATTTATGGATCTAAATAAAATGTCACATTAATTTTTTTGGACAATAAAAATAGATATTTTTATTTTCTTAACGAACATCATGGAACTTATTTTTCCTTTAATGAATGGATTATCTATATGCAAAGTGATGAGTTTATCATGCCACACTCTAGGTTCTTCTTTTAAATCATAAACTTATTTTATGTTTATAAATATGATATTAAATAGATGCTCTCTCAAACATAAGTGGTTGCTCTATTTATACATCTTCATTTATTACTTCATTTAAGAACACAAATTTCACATTCCTTTGCTACAACTTGAATCCTAAAAAATAAGTAAAAGCTAGTTAGACTCTAATGGCTTCCAATTTCTCTATTGGTGCAAAGATTTCTTCAAAATCTATTCCTTCTATTTGATTATAATTTTTTGATACTTGCCTAGCTTTATTCCATAGGACTCATCCAAAGTCATTCAATTTATTTCTAAGCATCCTCGTGACATTTTTAGTGAATTGATTTATCTAATTATGTATAACCTTAATTAATATTCATCTTTCAATGCCTCATCAAGGCCTGTGGGTTCTACCATTGAAATAAAAGTTGTATCGATTATATTCTTCATAATACTATGTTTTGTCCTAACCCTTGAGTAACGATCTCTTATGATCAAGTCTTAAGTATGACTTGATGCATAATTACAAACTTTGGGAAATGATTCATGATTATTTTTTCTATCTTCTAATCTTTCATTTTTTTTATTCTATGTATAATAATCTCCTCTTCTTTAATCTCATTAAGAGGGGCAACCTTATCAAACTTATCAATGGTTATGTGGGTTACCTCTTCCCTTATTAATGTACTCTTATTAAATACTCTATATGCTTTTCCTTTGGAGGAATATCCAATAAAAACTACATCATCAGCCTTAACGTCAAACTTTCCTAACTAAGATTTTTTATAATTTAAAACGAAAGATTTACCTCCAACAATAATAACAAAAACATCAAGCATTTATCCCACTATATGGGGTAGCCACATGAATCTTTTTCTCTATTATGCCTTGCTAAAAGTTAAAATCTCATTTAAATATAATAAAGAATGATATTTCTAGTATATTCTAACCAAGTCTTTTTAGATCTAGCTCTACCTATTTTAATAATACTCAAATCTAATACATTTATTTTCCTAACTAGGTCATCGAAAGGCTGCCAATTTATCTGAACAAATAATCTAAGGTGATTCTCTCTAATCTTATCTTCCAATAGAGATACTCGAACCTTTTCATGTACATGATCATTTCATACCATGTCTCTAAGAGTAAATCCATTTATCCACCTGAGCATCCTCATCTTTGTAACACTTAATTTAATATTATACTTCTCTTTTAATGTCCAAAATTCTGCACAATAAGGAATTGCATGCCTAAAGACCCTCTTATAGGATTTTCCCTTAGGTATGAGGGGAGGTTTTCTATTACACAACAAGCCAGATGCATTTATCCACTTAAATAATCAAACATTAATTCTACTAATAATATCCGCATCCATTTCAACATCACTCTAAATAATAGACCCAATATATCTAAATTGTGTACTCTTATTTATAACTTGATCTCCCAAAGTAATAATTCCCAACAAGAATTATTATTAATAAAATTACACTCTATATATTAAGTTTTAGATCTACTAAAAAAAGCTTTTAGACTCTATATTGACCTCCATAATTTAAGTTTACCTTCAACTCCTTGATTTTGGGAAACATTAGTATCATCCTGCGACCTATGCTCCATAACTCTCTCCCATAGTTTTAAATTATGGAACATTAAGTTAATTCCTCTATAATTCATACAATCTTATCTTTATTTCTAAAAATAAGAATCAACACACTCATTCTCGACTCAGCTAACATCTTTTTACTCTTCAAACTAATATTAAAAAGTTTAGAAAGCCAAAAATTCCTTCATTTGATATGCATTTCCACACCTCTATAAGAATATCATCAAATCCAATAGCTTTTCCACACTTCACTTTCCTCTCTAACGTCTGTTTTACTAATAAGCCAATAAAAACAAAACTCTTTATTTTCATTTAAGAGTTTATAAAATTTATCATCCACCTTTGTTTAATATCTTATTCAAATAAAATAACTTTTTGATTTTCATCCTTAATACACTTCACTTGAATTAAATCCTTACTACTATTATCTCTATGTTTGACTAACTTATACATATATCTTTTTCCCTCTTTAGCATCTAATATATTATATAAATCATTAAAAGCTAAAATCATTGGATCGCATATTTCTTTCTTAGACTCATTATAGGCCTCTTTATATCTTTCTCAATTATTAAAATATTTACATCTAAACAAATTTTTATAAGAAATCTTTTTATTTTTCTATCTTTTCTTTCACATTTTGATTCCACCACAAAATATTTTTACTATTAGGAGATTTTCCATTTGATGGTCCAAGCACATCTTTTGCAACATTTTTAATACTAGTAGAAATTTTTTCCCACATAACAATAGCTTCCTCATGCTCATATAAAATTTTAAGATCTATAATCTTACTTTCAAAAATATTTTTATTAATAGTTTTTAAATGTGGCCATCTTATCGAAGATCAATATTATACTTTATTTTTTATTTTCTACCCATTCATCTTAATGTCCAAAACTAATAAGCGATGTTGAGTACATAAACCTTCACTTGGAATAACTTTACAATCTTTACAATCTAAATGATCTATTTTTCTTATAAGAATAAAAAAATAGTCTGAGTTTTACTATATCCATTCATATAAAGGATGAGATGTGCATTTCTATTCATAAATAAGGTATTACAAATATAAAATCATAAGCTAAAAATAAATTTAATATATTCTTACCACCATCATTAGTCACTCTAAACCCTTAGCCACCACAAAAGCTTTTAAAATCATCTACCTCTCTACCAACATGTCCATTTAAATCACCTCCAATAATTTATTTTTTTCTAAAGGTATCTATTGTATTAATTCTTCTAAGGCATTCCATTGATAACAAACCCGATTAAGTTTTGACCATTGTGCTCTGTCTCCCTTGCGATTCTTGGGTGATTTAGGGCTTCTGTACGTATGCTTAGTCGGTTGATCTCAATCCTTTGGCTTCTTGGTTTACTTTCTCACTTCCTATTCATAATTATTGGCTTTCTTTTGATATTTTTATAGTTTTAGTTTGAGATTTTCCTTTGACATTGGTCCTTCAAGGATGTTGTTTATGGATCTTCTTCTTCTACTCCTAAGATTAAATTTATGCATTCCTCTTTTAAGGGGTGTCTGGCTCTTATGTTCGATGATTCAGTTGTGTCTCAATTAACCGCTCCATTTGCTCTTACTCTAGTTAGTAAATTTCTCTTATGTCGCCCTAATTTAGATGTGATCTAAAAATTTTTTGTTAGTATGAAATTGTCAGGTGCTTTTTATGTCAATTTTTTGGATCCTCGTCATGTGGCAATCCGGTTGATGAACAATCTTGACTATAGTCATATCTTTGTGAGAAGGTCCAACTATATCCAATCTAGTCAAATGCATCTCCTCAAATGGACACCTGACTTTGATGTGAGGGAAGGATTTCCTATTGCGCATGTTTGGATTTCATTCCCTAACTTGAGATTGCTTTTTTTTTTCGTCAAATTTTGTTTGGCCTTGCTTCAATTTTTGGGAGACCTTTACAAACTAATCAGGCAACTGCTTCCATATCTCGTCCCTCCGTGGCTAAAGTCCTTGTGAAACTGGATGTTTCTAAGAAGCACCGAAGTGAAGTTTAGTTAGGTTCTGAGCTAAATGGTTACTTCCAAAAAAGTGCATTTTGAAAAAGTGCCTATTTTTTGCTCTAACTGTAAAATGCATGGCCATGGTTTTAGTGAATGCTTTAGGTTGCATCCCCACCTTTGCAAAGATAAAGCTGTTTCCAAACAATCTCAATTAAAGATGAACCTCTTGTTCAGGTTGATAATATGCATGTTTTTGAAACTGAAGTAAATGCTTCTAGGTTGGGTGATGTGCCTGTTGCCTTAGATGTGGCTCCTTTACCTTTAGTGATTAACCATTTGGACCCTTCCAGTATTGATGTTCCTATTATTATGTAGCCCGAGGCTATTAGTGCTATGGTTTGCTCTCCTAGTGATTGTTACAACTTGGAGAACCAAGGGTTAAAGGATTCTAACTCTCTTAATATTCTTAACTCTGATATTCCTGTTATGGATTATTTATTAAATACTAACAAAGCCGCTAATGTTGATGTTGTATTGTTCTCTTCATAATCAGGAAGATGCTATTAAAATTGTTGGGAATATTTTTCATAACATGTTGGGGTCTAATGAGAAGTCCTTGGTTGAAAAAGAAAAAGTTAAACTTGGTCTAAGTAGTAATGTCACTGAGGATGATGATTTGTTGGAGAAAGGTGAGCTTTCTCAAAATGGTAAGGAAAAAGATGTGATTGCTGACTGTAAGTCTCCCTCTACCTCTCAACATAATTTTGATGATCTTATTGATACTAAGGAATTAGAATTTTCTTCTAAATGCTTCACTAAAGATGACAATGACAATAGTTTTATCAAAGCTTAATGTAAATATGGTAGGAAGAGTAATAAACTTGTTTTACAATCAGGTTGAAATACCGATTCACAAACTAGTCATTAATTCTTATTTTTTATGTTTAGATTGATTATTTGGAATGTTAGGGTTTTGGGTGCTCTTCCTCTCATTTACGGGTTAAGAATCTCTGTTGTATTCATAATATTTCTATTCTTATCTTACTTGAACCTCTTGTCATTGTCCCTAATTTGATTAATACTACTAAATTTCTTGGTTTTCAGCATTTTATTGCTAATTGTGCTAATAAGATTTGGGTTTTTGGGAAAGATCCGGCTTGTATTGACATTCTTGGAAACTTTACTCAAGTGATGCATTGTAATATTGAAGTTTTAAATCTTAATTGTTGTGCTTCTTTCATTTATGTTGCTTTGTCACATGGTATTAGAAAAGTTCTTTGGGAGCAATTGCTTGACTTTCATAGCATGTGTTAGTTTTTTTGGTTGATGGGTGGTGATTTTAATACCATCTTTAACCCTTCGAAATGTATTGGGGAAGTTTCTACTAATTCTCATTATATGGAAGAATTTAATAATATGATTCAAGATTGTAATCTCATTGACATTGGCTTTTTTTATAACCAATTTTCTTGTAATAGAGGGCATTTTTGGCAATGTTTGAATCCCATTTTATTTAATGATAACTTGATTAATTCCTTTAGTTACATTTCTATTGAGCATCTCAGTCGTAGTCTTTTTTATCACTTTCCTTTACTACTTATGCTTAATACTAGACAAGTGAATTATTTTCCTCAATTTCATTTTCACAATATGTGGTTTCAGCATGATTCTTTTCTGAGTGTTGTTTAGCATAATTAGAATACGCAATTGCATCCTGATAATTCTATTGTTGGTATGAATAGGTTCTGGTTTAAGTTGAAAAGACTTAAATAATTTTTAAATTAGTGAAACCATGATGTTTTTAAAAATATTTTTACTAATATTTTAAATGATGAAGAATCTGTCAATAATGTTGAGCTTAACTGTCAATTTTTTCCTTATGATGCCAATTTTACCTTACTTAGAGAGGCTAAGGCTAATCTCTTTAAACTCCATGCTCAAGAGGAAACCTTTTTTAAAACATTTGCTACTCTATTAACCTGAGGATATAGTGAGAGAAATACCTCATTTTTAGTGAGAGAAAGACCCATTGTTTGATATTTTGCCATTTTTTTATTATGGCGGGATTTGATCGACAGCAATCTCCATCAATCCTTCCACCACCGAATTCATATCCACCCTTTACCCAAAAGGTGTAGTGCCTTTGATCATCAAGGATATTGTTGGTTGCCCTGTTTCGTTATCTTTTCTGCAAGTGAAGGATATGGCTGGAAAAGGTAAATCCCTCATGTTCAATGAAGACAATGCTCATGATATAAATTTTGAGGATATTACTTCTAAAAAGGACCTCAAAGCATCTTCCTTATCGAGTTATAAATTGATTGTTAATAGATTTGGGTAGATTTCTAATATTCAAATTTCAATTTAAGATCAGTTCATCAATCCAAAAATTCAGAGCCGCTTAATGCAGTGCAACCTCAAGAGAAAGTCAACGTGTGGAAGAGAGATCCTAACATTAAGATTAATAATCTGCTCAACAACATATAAATGATTGATGATGGTATAACATTTAAGCTAGAGGTGGAGAATGAGAAAGCAAATATTCAAAAACATCAGAATTCAGTTGTTGTGAAGGTTTTTGGGAAATTGGTTCCATTTTCAGTGATAAGTAATGAATTAAAAAGGCAATGGAGCCTTTTTGGATCCTTCCATATCATGAATCTGGGTATGGATTGGATTTTGTGTTTGTTTCATTCTGATGATGGTATTGAAGGAGTTCTTAGTGGGGGACCTTGGTATATATGAGGTCAAATCATTGGGATAGAAAGCTGGAGTCCAGATTTTTCACCAATTTCCCTAAAAAACTTATTTTCACCTAATTGGATTAGGCTTCCAAATCTTCCACTTTATTGTTGGATAAAACAAATATTGCTAGAATAGCCTCAATGGTTGGCTCTCCTTTCTACTTGGATGGCAACATATTCAAATGGGGGATGGCAACATATTCAAATGAAGTTGAATGAGACCATGCCTCAAGGTATATGGGTGGAGGGAAGTTCAAGAAGGTTTTTTCATAAAATTCAATATGAAAAAAATTCTTCTCTTTGTTAAAAGTGTGGTAGAATTGGGCATGACAAGGATAAATGTGATAAGAATGATTGTTCTATTAAGAATTATTTGGATTTTCCTAAGGGAATAGTTGATGAGATGCCAAGTACAGTTAATATGGGAGCTGATAATGTTAAGGCTGCTGTGATGACAAAACAAAAGGCGCCTAATATTCCTAACTATGTGAAGAATGATGACTATGGCCCGTGGATACATATAAGTTATTGAAGGAGAAAGCCGTATAATGGTTCCAAACAAAAGAATGAATTATTATCAAAATGTTGTTGTTAAAACTAAAAAAAGTTACTATAAGCCTATGCGAGCTATTCATAATAGTTTGGATGCAGGTGACAAGATTATGTCATTTAACAAGTTTCATAATAGTGGAGATAATGTTATGTTTTTTTTTTTTGAGGAGAAATGAATCATAGCATTTAGAAATGGAAAAAGTTATTACAAGCTACTAAATAAAATCTAACGAATTGAATTCCTAGTTTAACATATACAAGAATGAAGGAGGAATCTCAATGTTAGTAAGATCATTCCAAATAAAGCTTTTACTCAAAGCTAAATTAGTGCAACAATCCGCTAATTTATTACAATTTTTAGAAGTAAAGCTAAAAGAAACTTGATTGAATTCTCTTAAAAAGGACAACACACCTTCAATAACATATTTATTCTTGAACCGCTTCAAAGCTTATTGATCTTGAATATATTGAAGTTATCTCCTTCAATAATAACTCCTTGTGCTTCCCCCATCAATTCTTGTATGAAATCCTTTATCATGTATACCGCTTGAAGCTCCAATTATCCAATATCCTAGTGCAAATGTTGAGTTCCAATTGAAAGTAACAACCTACCTTTATCGTCTCTACAAACTCCAGCAGCTCCTGCCATATAATTGTTGCATAAGGATGCATCCACATTGATCTTTATCCAACCAGGTGGTGGAGGATGCAAAGAAGAAAACAACTTATGCTGATTGACATCCTAGTTGTCCGCTTGGATATTAATTGTCGGGTTTACAGCAGCCATAGAAATAGAGTTAGCTTCTATAAGTCTTCTCTTCCTTCATGAATCAGCAAATTCCTACTCTTCCATACCAGAAAAACTACAGTGCAGTCTATGTTTATAATGATAGGATTCTTACTAGACATTCTCTTCAAAACTTCTAAACATTCTACAATGCTCCTGAATTGAGGAACCTACAATCCCCCTCTATTGAACCAAACTATCACCTTTCTTAATCTTCCACAACCTCCAGCAATATGATAATTATCGTCCTCTTCATCACATCTCCTCAGGCAGCCACTGTAATGACTCAATCTTCTATTTAAAAGGTACGAGTTGCTTGGAATTTCCTCCTTGTGTAGTCTCCACCAGAAAAGCCATCCCTTGGCCTTAGTTTAGCTTCCTTTAACCACTTCTAGAAATCAAAATATGCATCATTCTTATAAATAGAATCCTGTGAAATTGCTTCTATTAAACAACATGATGCTTTCCACTTCAACTCTATTTGATCCGCTCCTTGATCAATATAGATTCGTATCTTTAAGATCATTTCAATCAGCTGCCCTCCAAGAAACATCTGGAGATGATCCATGATCCATTTGCCATTCGAGATAAAAAAGCTCAAGCTATAATTGCTGATCTCCTTATTTCTTGCAAATGTTAGCCATTTTGAGATTTCCTTATGCAGTATCCAAGAGTCCTGCATCCAGTCAATCGAGTTCCCATTTGTGATTCTCCATCTCATAATATTTGTAAGATATTTAGCTCCATTGCATAAAATTTTCTAGGTTTAAGAGCACCCTTTCTTCCCTTCATTCTTCCATAAATATTCTCCATATCTTGCTCTTAGAATACAATTAAGCAAAGAATCTTGCTTCGTGTAAAATTCCAATGCAAACTTGTCCCTTAGATGTCCCACTTTGTAAATAGCAGAAAACAGACCTCTCCCACCTTTTTGCTTTGTTTTACATAACTTCTTCCAAGAAGCATAATGCATACCAAATTTCCCATCCTTCTTATTCCACAAGAAATTTCTACACATTTTATCAAACTCCTTTAAGATCCCCAAAGGCACCAAGGATAAAGTCGATAAAAAAATTGGAAGAGATAAGAAAGCTGATTTTATCAAAACCATTTAACCTTCCAATGAGATAAAGTTCCTCCCCCAAATGTTTAATTTATTTAGAGCTACTTCATAAGCTTATGAAAGTCCGATCCCACCATCCTTCTAGGTGTAAGCTTAATTCCAAGGTAATTCATTTCTTTAACATAATTGAGTCTCAAAACATTTTCAATTTCTTTCTTCCTCCTCCGGCTGACTGTTTTCCCAAACATCATCATAGATTTATTGTGATTCACCTTTTGTCCAGTCCAATTACAATATTTATTTAAAATATTCTTCACCTTTTTGATCTTCTTAAAGCTGGCTTTAGAAAAAAACTAAGATATCATCAACATATAATAAATGAGACACTCTATGTGCTTTAGAATAAATTTGAATGCCCATTTTCCTTCCACTCTGATAAAAAGCAACTGATAGGATTTGGGAGAACAATATAAAAAGAAAAGGGGATAGGGGACACCCTTGTTTAAACCCACTCCTAGCTTCAATCCAGTTGAACTTCTTACCATTCATCAAAATACAAAATTTTTGATCTAAGATGTAGCTCATAATCAAACCAGAGAATTCGCTAGGAAATTTATAGTTGAGAAGAACTTGCCTCAAATCCTGCCAACCCCCATAATGTCATATGCCTGCTCCATGTCCACTTTGATGACCAAAACCCCTTTTCTTGCTTTTGAGTGTCGGATTTTATTGATAACTTCTTGAGTCAAGAGAGCATGGTCTGACAATGATATGCCTTTTAGAAAAACCACTTTATCACTTGAAATCTCTTTGTGAATCACCTTCTCAATTCTATTGAGGAAAATTTTTGCTACAAATTTATAAGTAGTCATACATAGACTAATTGGACCGTAGTTAGCTAGGTAGATTGGATTTTGCATTTTAAGAAGTAATACTATCAAGGTCTCCTTCAAATTCTGATTCATAGTTCCTATCTTGAGAAATCTTTCAATGGCATTCCAAACATCCTGTTGAATTACCTTCCAAAGAATTTAATAAACAAGAAGGTGATCCCATCTAGGCCCGGAGAGATGTTCTTACCCAAGTTGTCCACCACTACTTGGAGCTCCTCCTTCAAAAATTCAGCATCCAATCTGAGTTGATCCGCTACCTCCAATACAACAAATGGATTCGGCCAGCCTTCCAACGAGTAGTCTTGGTGCCTCCACTTTATCTTGAAAAAATCTGAAAAAAAATCATTTCTACTTCAGGTTGCTGATCCGTCAAGACTCCATCTTCATTTTTAATGTGTTTAATCCAATTAGAATTCCTCCTAGCAATGGAAAATGAGTGAAAGAAAGCAGAATTTGCATCACCCTCCTCCAACCATCTCACCTTAGCTCTTTGTTTCTACCAAATATTAATTCTAGCTAGAGTGCAATTCAGTTCATTAACCTTTGACCTGGAGCATCACCAGTTTAGCCTCATTGAGCAGCCCCTCAGCCTCTTCTAATTGAAGTTCATAGATCCCTTTCTTCAAGTAATCTCTCATTGCTTTTAAATTTTTGAACATAGCCTTGCTCCAATAGAAAACTACCTTTAAAGTTCTTTTAAACTTCAAGTTTAAGGAAGTGGATGGATCACTCCCCTCACACTTTTTCCATGTTTTCTGCACAATAGCAAAAGCCCCTTGGTAAGTAGCCCATACATCCTCAAACTGCATATCTTTGTAGTGAGACTTAACTGGTTTGAATACTTCCAAAATGATTCTTGCCTCCTCTCTTCTCATCCTGAGACAGAATACAGTTGAAGTGTCCCCCTATAACAGCAGGTTTATTGATAGCATATGCTTTCTCCAATTTCTCCCATAAAGACTTTCTCTCTAGCATATTTCTACTCCCATATACAGTGGATACAAGCCAACATCCTCTGTGATTAACTTCCATATTTCCAGTGATGACTTGAGAAGAAACATCCAACACTAAAGATGATGCCAACTTCTTTCTCCAAAGAACTAATATTCCTCCTAAAAGCCCTTCAGAAGGAACCATACACGATTCCCAATTATCTCGCAGAAAACCCAAAATATGATTCTTTTCCAGCTAGCTTACTTTGGTTTCAACTAGTCCCACAAATAATACATCATTATCTCTAACAAACTCCTTAAGATATAGATCAGCCTCTCTCTTCATGGCCCTCTACAATTCCAAAAAGCTAATGATGTCATTTTTTAAACAAAGGGGAAGGGCCCCCACCTTTTTTACTTCTACCAGTCTCTAACTTTCTATTTAATTAACAATGTTGCCTGACCCCAAGGATTTCAGCTCTTTAAGTAACTTACCTTTCTTCCCTGAAGAAGAGGGTTCCAGTTCTTTCACTTCCCGGGAAGCATCCTTGATAGGTTCTTCAGAAATTACCATCAGTTCCTGATTTAATTTCAGAGTGCTTACAATTGCAGCTTGCAGCATCTCATTTATTTCACCTTCTTCAACTTCTTTATTATCCTCCTCCACCATATACTCATTCAAATTATTTTCCTCCATATCATATAAAATGCAAAATTTATTTATCGTAGGAACTTCAACTTTTGGAGCAAAAACCTGTGCATTCAGATTTTGTTGCATTACATTCTTCACTAGCCAAGACTTCTTGTTGCTGAACCCGATCCTTCTCTGCTTGCATTGATTCTTTCTGAGCTGGATTCAAGATAACTTCTAGAATAGTTGTCTCTTTTCAAACTCTTTAGAGTTCTGTTTGGGAACATAAACTCTTTTAGTGTTTTGTCATTACCTTCCATCATTTCCATATCTCTTTCCCTTCCTTCCATAATTTACTTGAAGCCACGATCCATAGCTAGAGTCTTCATCTTGCTGACTTGAACCTTCTGCTGCCATTGAGTTTGATTGCTTCCCATCTTTTCTAACTGAATCAAGAATTTCACAACACTTTAAATCCTTCTTCTTAGACTCCTTGCAATCAGATACAGTATGCCCAATTCCTCCACATTCATAGCATAGTTTTGAGATACCTTCATATTCGAATTTCTGATAAAATTTTCCAGAAATACATTCCACCCATACTCCAAAGGGTAATTTCTTATTCAAGGGGACTCTAATGGAAATTCTAGTGTGTTCTCTTCTACCCCATTGACACATATTCCCATCAAGTAAGGCTTACCCACCTTAGATGCAATTCTACAAATATTGATGCCATCCCAACATTGCAAAGGAAAGTTTAGTAACCTTATCCATGTTGGAGCTGAAATACCATTCATAGAAGTTGGAGAAAATGAAGTAGACCATCTATCCAAACCCACCACATGGCCCCTAACATACCATGGTCCTCCTGTCAAAACCTCTTCCATAGATGTTGGATTTTCAAATGAACATTGCACCCATCCTATGCCCAAACCGGTAATGTGAAACTTCCCAATTTTACTCCATTGCCTCCTTAGCTCGATACATAATGATGAGAACATAATATTATCCCCAAACACTTTAACCACAAGAGGACAATTCAACTTCTTTGCATTGTTACATTCATTTTCTGCATGAAGGAGAATAGTTCCTCATTCTTCAGATAAAAAAGATCCAAGAATTAATTTGTCCACTTTTATGTTTTGTTTCTTCATCCATACAGAAGACACCTCGATTCTTTAACTAACATTCAAAGGAATGTCGATACAATCATCAATTTTTTTTTTCAACATTTGCTGTAGCCATCAGAGGAAATTCTTCATTCACCTTGTTTACATCAAACTTATAACCTTCAGCCAAAGTTGGTTCTATATTTTTGCACACAATTGGAGAAGACGGTAGAGAAATCAATTTGAATACTATATTAGAATTAATCTTCCTTCCGCTGACGTAGAGGCTTCCACATTCAGATTCTCCTTCACTTCCTTAAAACCCGATGCTATTTTGAACTTCTTCGGGCTTAAAAAATCTTCTTCCCTTATCACATCCTTAACTTTTCCCCAATACCATTGGTGTCACTTTGTTGCTCAGTAATCCTCCCTCCTTGATAACCAAAGGTTTTTCCTTGAACTGCCACTAAGAATCACTGCATACCTCTGACCTCCATTAAACACCTTCGATGATGCTCATATTGGAACATTGAGCCCTCTTCGGATATTCACCCAGGCCTTCGATGAAGCTAGGCGCCTCCCCTCCATTGCCATCCGTGAGATCCTATGGTAAGATGGCAGATAACGGCTATTCAAAATAGCCTCCAAATCAACGGAAGAAGGCAAATTTAAAAAGTTCAACAGAAACATCCAAATTCCTAAACCTTGTCTCACTAAACCTTCTCTCCAATTTGATGAGATAATGTTATGTCAGTGAATGAAGAAATGAAACATTCTGAACCTGAACAAATTAAAAGTGGGTTAGGTGTTGTTGTAGAGAATGTCATGGTATGTCATATTATGGATGCTCATGTGGATGCATTATATGTAGTGAATACAGTGGTTAATGATGAAGATATTGGCCAAGTTGCTATTTGATCTGTTAATGATCCTATAATTTATGGTGGTGCTCATTAAAATGATGCAGCCAAAAGTTCTTATTCTAAAGAAGAAGGAGAGATTATACCTAAAGATGAATGTGTTGATGTTGCTATTGAAGATGTTGTTGCTGTTAAAAAAAGCTCCTAATGGCATTCAAAGTGTTACTGAAGATGTTGTTGTTATTGTTGATGCTTCTTATGAAGGTATTCAGATACAAGAGGTGGCAAATGATGTGAATTACTCACGTAAGAAGTTTACTCATCCTACTTGTACTATTATAGTAGTTTTGAGTAAATCTAAAACTTGTGTGAATCACTCTTCTCACTCTAATAATTCCAAAAAGAAATTAAAAAAAGATGGTTTACCTTTTGGTCCAAATAAGGAGAACCTTAGAAGGAAGAAGGGATAAAGTAAGATGGAAAGTGTTGCGGGCTTATCCCCATTGGTATCTTAAATGTCTTCATTATTAATTTGGAATTTTAGGGGAGCTAAGACAAAAAAAGCTTCCCATTACTTAAAGAGCATTGTAAGTGATTATGGAGTATTTTTGTTATTGGTCTTTTGGAAACAAAACTTAATTCTATAGATGATAATGAAGTAAAAAGAATTATAAGATTTGATTGGGATTTTGTTCAGGTGAATGCAAGAGGAATGACTGGTGTTATTCTAGTGTTGTGGAGGAATAATGTTGCTCCTTTTAAATTGTTGTCATCTTCTTCCCAATGTATTATTTATTATCTAAACAATTCAAATGGCATAGATTGGAATGTGTCCATTGTATATGGCAGCAAAGATAAGTATGAAAGGGGGAAGTTATAGGAGTCTATTGAATCTTTTACTTCCAATGATATTCCTTATATCATTGGTGGAAACTTTAATTGCATCCTTACTAAATGGTAGAAGATGGGAGGAAAGAGATTTATGTTCACTCAAGGTCCTCGAGAAATGAAAGAATTTCTTGTAAATAATGATTACCATGATATTGGCTCTGTTGGTCCCAAGTACACGTGGTGTAATAATTGTTAAGAGAGTTGCTATTTGCATGTTTTACATTCTTGCAACTTGTAAAGTTTTGATGATTCCAAATATTATTATTTTAAAGTTTTGTTTTTCTCCTAACCATTTTTTTAGAAGAATTATTTTTGCTCTTGTGTGAACTAACATTTCAGGATAATCAAACTTAAGGCTAATAAAAAATTGAAATAAAAATTAAACATGAGATAATTTGAAAATTGAAGCTTATACTTTTCATTGTATTGTGTTTGAGAGAGAGTGATTGTAATTAAGTAACTTAGCACATACACACTTGAGGAGATCTTTAAAAAAAATCATACTGATCATACCAGACGAACTAGGTTCATACGGGATGATCAAGTCAGTTATCCCCTCGGAAGAGCAATGGATAGAACAAGAGGGCAGGAAATTTTTCTAAGTCCTTATCGTCCAGGACGAACTAAAATTCATCCCTGGACGAAATGCTCTCTAGAAAATTTTTGTTCAGACTAAATCCTGTTCGTGCAAGGATGAAATGTTCTCTAGAAAATTTTCAACCATATGAACTAAAATTCACCCAGGATGAAATGCTCTCTAGAAAATTTTCATTCAGATGAAATCCTATATTCAGCCCAGGATCAAATGCTCTCTGTAAAAATTTCATCCAGATGAACAACCATTCATCCCAGGATGAAATGCTCTCTGTTAAAATTTTGTCCAGATAAACGATTATTCGTCCCAGGACGAAAATGCTCTATCCTTTCTAAATTTTCATAACTTTATGCATTTTGACGAAACCGACCCATGGTATAACTGTTCGTACCAGATGAACTTGGTTCGTACGGGATGATAATCGGGTACGAAGTCATTTCGTACCAATATACATTGGGTTCGTATGCAACTGATTTAAGTAAGTTTGTCCAGGATGATCCACGATCGTACGAGACGATCCACTTTGTTTAGACTTGAATATCAGCAGCTTTTGGACGATTTTTTGTGTCTTTCCTATATAAAGTCCAATTAGAACTGCCATTTGGTCTTTTTGCCTACTGATCTTCATGCCAACTGAAGAGAGAGTTAAGGAGTGAGTGTGAGAGAGTGTTTGAAGGAGAATTCTTACTATTGGAGCGTGAAGGATTCACTTGGTACTCAAAGGTAAGAGTCTCTACTTGTGGTTTGTGTTTACTTCACTTTTTATCTCTTCCGTCTAGATTTCTTGTGAGAAGATATGTCTAGGAGATCCTATTCTATGCCGACACTTGGAGAGTGTGAACAGATGAAGGGTTCTTTACCCACACTTGGAGAGTGTGAAAGGACGAAGGGTTCTCTGCCCATACTTGGAGAGTGTGAACAGCCGAAGGGTTCTTTTCCCACACTTGGAGAGTGAGAAAGGATGAAGGGTTCTTTGCCCATACTTGAAGAGTGTGAAAGGACGAAGGGTTCTCTGCCTACACTGGGAGAGTGTAAAAGGATGAGGTTCTCTACCAACATTAGGAAGAGTGTAAAAGGATGATGGTTCTCTACCACATCGGGTAGTGGTGGAATAGAGTTTTGTAAAGGTTTCTCCCCCTTGATAAGGGTGCAAAAGGAGAGTCACTAGTGGTATTAGTGCAATACTCGAAGGGTGCCTCCGGGGAGTGGATGTAGGTCGTGTTTGACCGAACCACTATAAATCTTGTGCTTTTTATTTTTCGCTGCCTTTTATTTTTACTGTTTTACTTGTGATTAAATTTTTTTTTTTACAAAATTCATTAAATAAAATTTTAGTTAAAAAAATTAAAAGAGGGCAAAATTTTTAAATTACAAATTCCCCCCCCCCCCTCTTCGTTAGCCGCTGGGACATAAAATTAGGTTTAACAACCTAATTCATAGTGAACAAGTTTAAACAATAATAAGGATGGTCTTGCTTGGATTTGGGATAGGCTTTATAGATTTTTTCTTAATTCAAAAGCCTTAGAGATAATATTCCATTTGTAGTAGTCAAACACTTGTCTAGAGTGGCATCTAACCATTGTCCCCTTATACTAGATCTTTTCAACTCAACTGCTTACAGACATAAATCTATGAAATTTGAGAATGTAAAGTGCTCTTATGAAGCCTCAAGGGGAGTGGTGATGAATGCTTGGAGGAAGAATGACTTTGGGGATGCAGTAGGAATCCTTAATATAAATTAAAAAGGTCTCTTAAAAGTTTATTCTATTGGAGTAAGAAGAAGTTTAAAGAACTAAATGTATAAAAGAAGGACTTGCAAGAAGAAATCAGCTCTTTATAGGAAGAAGAAGGCTTAGTTGGTCTAGATGCAACAAAATTGCTTGTGTTGAGGAACAAAATTACTGAACTGAACACCACTCTTACGAGACATGCTACATGGTGGAGGCAGCATTCCAAAACTCATTGGTTGGAAGAAGGTGATCGTAGTTCTCATTTATTCATGCTTATGCTTTGGCAAGGAGGAATGGCAACCTGATAAATAAAGTAAAAGATTCAGAATGTTGTATTATTGCTAATCATGATGAAATACAAGTGCTGGTTGAGAATTTTTTTAGTAAAAAATGGATGAAAAGGGATTGTTATACAACTGATTGGCTTACTTTCTCACCTGATGTAATTCTAAATGATGAGTAGAGAATCTATCTTCTTGCAAATTTTGAGAATTAGGAATTATAGCATGTAATGATGTATTGAACAACTATAAATCACCTGGAGATGATGGTATAAATGCATTCTTCTTCAAACATTTTTGGAACATTGTAAATATGGACTTATGGAATATTGTGAAGGATTTTCTATTGACAGAAGTTATGAATGAAAAATGGAAATAAACACTTATGGTGTTAATACAAAAAGTTCCTCATGCATGTAAACTTACTAAATTCATACCTATTAGCTTATGTCAAACCATCTACAAATTGGTGGCTGGGGTTCTACTAAATAGATTGAAGAATACCGTACCTGCTCTAATCTCAAAGCAGCAATTAGCATTTCTCTCGTGGAGAACTATATTAAATAATTATTTGTTGTCACATGAACTGGTAAATAAGCTCAGATTTTTGAAGTCAAAGACTGGATTCATGTTACTTAAGCTTGATATGGAGGAAGCTTACATAGCATGTGTTGGGAGACACTTGATAAAATTATAGTTATAATGGGTTTTCCTAAAATGTTTATTAAGCTTATTTTTCAATGTGTCATCAACCTAAAATTCTCTATTATCATTAATGGAAATAGGAGCAAGTTGATTAAGGCAGAGTGTGGTTTTAGGCAAGGGTATCCTTTTTCACCTAGTCTCTTTATTATTTGTTCTAAACTGCTCTCAAAAGCTATGATAGAGAGAGGCAGTGAACTTCGGGTAAAATTGGCTCTTAATACTCCAAAGATTTCTCATTTTTTATTTGCTGACGATGTCTTGACTGCAGCTAAATCCATGAAATGGAATGAAAAGATTATTGCATCGATCCTGGGAGATTATTGTGGTTGGTCTGGATAATGCACCAACATTAATAAATCTTCTATTATGTTCAACAAATTTGTGTCTTATTGTAAAAGAAGAAAGTAGAATAAGTATCTTGGTTATAAAATAGAAGTTGAATTCAAATACCTTGGTGTGAAGATGGCATTAAGGAGGCTCAAAACTGAAGATTTTAATTACATCTTGGATAAAGTAATGGATAAATTAAACTTATGGGGATCTCATAATCTTGTATTGGTGGGGAGATTAGTGTTAATCAACTCTATTTTCTCATCTATTCCACAGCATAGCATGGCTAACTCTCTGGTTCTAAGAAGTATTCTCAAATAATTAGATAAATACTATAGGAGTTTCTTATGGAATAAAGATAATGGGAGATGAGGTTTGCATTACATCTAATGGGAAGTCATGTGCACTTCGGTGAGTAATGGTGGTCTTGGAATTTAAGGAGCATATGAAAGACAAGGATCGGTTAGAGAATGTATAGCTTGGAATTTTGTTAACAATAAGAAATCCCTTCTTAGTAGAATCTTGGTGAACAAATATGGTGAAGATATATGGAAGGAAGAGGTAACAAAATATTCTTCTCTAACTTGGCGTATTATCATGGGTGGAGCTCGATTTTTAAAACCCATCACCAGATGGAAGGTATCAAATAGTGAGAAAACTAATATCCTTAGTGATATTTGGCTGCTTGATAGAAGTATTAAAAGTTGGCCAATATTATATGATTTTCAAGCATTGAAACATAAGATATTGTCTTTGATGAAGGAGGTAGGAGGAAAAATTTACTTTTAAATAATATCTTTGTTAAAGATCTTGTGAATATTATCAAGGAAATAACTCTTGGCAATGAAGGTGTTGTTGATATGGTGAAATTGATTAATAGTACTTTTGGAAAATCAATAATAGCATTGGCATATCATTCTAGGCAGAAGCATGTGCAGATGGAATGTAAGACCTCCTAGTTGAAGAAGCTTAGATTATCACCCAAGGAGATGCTATTTTGGGGGAGACTAAGAAACAATTTCATACCAACTAACACTTGGTTGAATTATAGAAGATTGTGTGATACATAAAATTATTTGAGAGGCTATTTACAGGTGGAGGATAGAAACCACATTTTTGTTCATTGTACAATGCTGATTGATATCTTTGAAGAGTTAAATAAATGTGGATTTTTCTGACCCAAACACAACAAGTTTAGTCATTATTTGAATAATTTTTAGATCTTATCCAAAAATAAACCTAGATTGGTTAAATTATATATATCAACGGTATATAATAACTGGAATGCGAGGAATCACTTTTCTCATGAAAATAAAGGAATGGATACATGCATTTATTGCTGCTCGTATTTTAGCAGAATCAATGTCTCTAAGCTTTTTACCAATTTGTAAGAACTGGGTAACTAATCAGCAAATGCTGTCTAAAATTTGGTTTCACCCACCTACAAATTGGATCAAGCTTAATGTGGATCCATCATTACTTCAAAATAATCTTGCTAACATCGCATGTGTTCTTCAAGATCATAAAGGTAGATTCTTAATGGCTTAGGGAAAGAAGATCATACATTGGGATATTTCATTGCTAGAGTTAATTTCTATTTTTAACTTTAAAGAAACTATCAAAGATTATATGATAGACAAATAGGGAATTATGATAGAAAGTGACAACATAAATGTGATCAAGCTTTTACACAAATCCGTTTTGAGGTATGGATAGAACTTCAATATTGAAAACATGAATTTCTCATTTCTAGATACTATTAATAATATAATATTTTATTTTATTTCTAGAGATAGTAATAGTGTGGCAGATGAATCTGCCCACTATGCTCTTTTGGGTGATTTTCTTTGGGATGACTGACTTTTGGAAAAACTCCCTTCAAGTGTTTGTTGCTTTATAAGGAAGGATTGGGATAGACTAGATATCACTTAGGCTTGTATTCTTTTTGTTTCTTCTTTCATGCTTTAATTCTATTTACAAATTTTTTTTAAAAAAAAGAGGAAATCTTTTGGAAACAAAAGGCTGATGCTAAGCATAAGTTGGAAGGTGATAATAATGCAAAGTATTTTCATTCTTTGGTCAAAGAAAAACATGTTTCAAACTCTATTAATAAAATCACTCATAACGATGGTTCTATTATTGAGGATGCTGAGGAGATTGCCCTATTGGCTGTTCAACACTTTCAAGATAGGCTCAACAAGGTCTTTTCCATAGTAATATTGCCAACCCTGCTATTATCCCTAATCTCATCTCACTGGAGGATAATAATTTTCTTTTTAGAATTCCCTCTTTAGATGAATTAAAAGATATAATTTTTTATATGAATGGTAACTTTGTGATTGATCCAGATGGGTTTACTACAAATTTTTTTCAAAATACTTGGGTATTATTAAGGAGGATCTTTATGCCGTAGTTCTAGATTTTTTTGCTGGTCTTACTATGCAAAAGTTTTTTTTCCTCTACTTTTATTGTTCTTATCCCTAAGAGAAAAATTGTCAATAATTGGAATGATTTCAAACCTATTTGTCTTTGCACTTTTTTTAGTAAATTTCTTTCTAAAATTTTTATGACATGTCTTACTTTTATTCTTCCTAAGATTATTTCTCTTTTCCAAATGGGCTTTGTTAAAGATCACACTATTTCTGACAATATTTTGCTGACCATAAATTTTGCCATGATTTGGAGGTCAAGGTGAGGGGTGGTAATTTTATCCTCAAGCTTGATATCTCCAAAGCCTATGATAATATTAGTTGGCAATTCATCTATAATATCATGCTGTTGTTTGGTTTTAAATTAACTTTTAGTAACCTTATTAGAAATTACATTAAAGGTTCTTTCTTCTCTATAATTATTAATGGTAAGAGCTCTAGTTTTATTAAATCCTCTCACAGTTTACTGCAAGTTTATCCTATGTCTCCTGCTCTTTTTATTAGTGTCGTAAATCCTTTCACAATTTCCTATATCTCACCTTTGTTTTGCCGATGATTTTATTATTTTTATGAATGCTTCACGTACTAAGATTAATAAACTTATGGATTTTTTTTATTACTTTTACACTGTTAGTGAATTATCTTTAAATCATTAGAAATGTTGTTTCGTTCTTTCTAATATTATGCATCTTGATCGTATCTCGGCCATTAAAGACCTTACTAGGTTTTTGCATGGACAATTACCTATCAAGTTTCTTGGTATTCCTCTGTTTATAGGTAGAAAGAAATCCTTTTTATTTGATGATATAATTACCTCTATTCAGAATAAATTGCTATCTTAGGATTTTAATTTCCTATATTTTGGGGGTAGGCTTACTCTCAATAGAAGTATTATTTGCTCTCTCCATATCTATTCTTTTCAATCCTTACTTCCTACTAAAATGGTGTGTAATAAAATTTATAAAATCATTAACAAGTTTTTTTGGAAAGGTACTAGTAGTAACATTAAAATTTCCTGGGATTCCTAGGATAAGTGTTGTGGGGTTTTAAAAGAGGGCGGCCTTGGTTGCAAAAGCATTGCTGACCTGTTCCATACTTTTTCCTACAAGTTATGGTTCAATTTTCATGCCAAGTTGTCTCCGTGGGAAAAATTTATGTTTTCTAAATATTACGTGGGGAAGCATCCTTCTACTTGTGATTTTAATATTTGTAATTGTAAAGTTTGGCAGAGAATGTGCAAGGTTAGGTGTGATGTGGAGCCTCATCTCTCTTGAGGCCTTGGGAGCGCTAATATTTTCTTCTGCCATGATCAACGGTTAAGTTTTTTCTCTATTGACTCCCTCATTTATTCCACTTGTACTGCTACTGTTAAGGTTAACTATTTCATTAATGACAACTGTTGGGATTATGATAAGCTTCCTAATGCTCTTCCGGATTGTATCATTAAGAAAATATTCAATCCCCCTCTGAACTTGGAGTCTAATGATATGCTTTTATGTAATTTTTCTAGTGATGGCTTATTTGATTAAATGATGCTTGGAATGATTTTAGAACTAAGAATGTTGTTACTTCCATTTTTTGATGATTTGGCATAAAAGTTTCCCATCTACTATTACTACTTTCATTTGGAGCATCTTATATAAATTTATTCCTATGGATGACAATTTGATTAAAAGATGTTTCGTTTTTCCTTCTATGTGTCAATATTTTTTTCACTTAGAAAGTATGCATCACGTTTTTGTTTCTGGGCCTTTAGCAGTTAAAAAATGGTGTTATTTTGATGGTATCTTTAAATTAAAAGTCTTTAATATGAATATGTCTATGTATGCTCTTCTCAATGCTTGGTTTGTTAATTCTAAAGGATATAATAGAAATGTTACCCCTTACCTTATTTTATGGTTTCTTGGGTTGGAAAGAAATAATTCTCTATTTAATGGCATTAAAATGGAATCTCAAAGGGTTATTAAGAAGGTGAAAGATAAACTGCCTAATTTGGTTTTTATTAAATTGCTTTCTTTTAAAGGATTCAAAAATTATTATAATGTTGTTTCTGATCTAGGGATCAGTATGGAGGTTTCTTTGCTCCCTCCTTTTACTCGCTCGGTTTCTTGGGTTAAACCTACTATGGGTTGTTTCAAGCTGAATGTTAGTATTAATAATGGGGCTAC
Source organism: Dendrobium catenatum (assembly GCF_001605985.2). NCBI lineage: Eukaryota > Viridiplantae > Streptophyta > Magnoliopsida > Asparagales > Orchidaceae > Dendrobium > Dendrobium catenatum. Next base: position 25,525,107 of record NW_021319083.1, read on the forward strand.
TAAAATAGGGTGTGGTGGTAATATCAGTAATTGCAATGGTAATGTTGTTCTTGACTTTGTAGGGACTCTTTTTAATGGTAAACCTCTTATTTCTCTACTTACCTCTATTCTTTATGGTTTAAGAAGTTGTATGTCCCTTGACATTGCGAGCATTACTATTGAGGTTTAGCCTTTTTTTAATATTCAATGCCTTTCTTATGAGGTTGATTCTTTTTGTGAAGCTGAGGCTTTTTACGTGGTTAGGGGCATTAAGCATTTGATGGTTTTTATCTCTATTGATACTTCCCAGGTGTTTAAGGAAGGCAATGCTTGTGCTATTTTGTTGGCTCAGTTTGGTGCTGGGATTGATTATTTCATGGACCTTGTGGAAGCTAATGCCCCTTCTCCTCTTAAAAGCCTCTTAAGATTAGACAAAATTTCATTTCCTTATGTTAGAAGCTAATTTCCTTCCCTTTTATTTTTCTATTTCTTTCATTTGGCCCAACATTGTTGGTTGGTTTTTGATTGAGGAGGTTCTTCGGGATAATTTTCTGGTTGGGTTCCTTGACCTTGTTTTCTCTATGCTGGTGGTTTTAATCTGGTTTTACTGTGGTTCTTTTGGGTTGAGCAATGATTGCAAGATTCATTTGATGGGTTATATATTTTTTGCTCTCCTCCCTTGGGTTCTGGGTGGGCTGGCTTTTGTTGGCTATGGGAGTTTTGGCTTCTTAGCTTACTGGGGCTGCCCTTTTCAGGGCTTGTTGGTTGGTTTGGTTTTGCTGGAGCATTTTTGGGCTTTTGTTAGGATCACTATTGGTCTTCTTTTGGTTTCTTTTTTCTTCTATGTTAAGCTTTCTTGGTGTTCTGTGAGTTGTAATTTAGGCTCCTGGGACTCTAGTTGGTTGGGTCCATATTGTTTGGCCTTGGTGTATTTTACTTCCTAGGATAAACCTACTATGAGGAAGGAGGTGTTATGGAATATGTTTTTGTTTTACCTGGATTGCTTTGGGTGGTTGACCCTTTGGGTGGTGCCTTTACGCTTTGCTTAGTGTGTTGGGGGGTCGCCTTTTGGTTGGATTGAGCGACATCAGGTTTTACCTTGACATGTTTATATTTTGCATTATTTCCTGAGCTCTTTCTGCCCAATTAACTCTTGTATTAACTATTCATTTCTTATGTTGGTGAATGGTTTGTGGATCCACACCATATTTCTTTGGTGTGTGCTTGGTATTATCTTCAGTTATTTTGTTTTATTGTGGTTTATCTGTTGTGCCTTGTGGCCTTTTGTTTGGTTTTGTTGGAGCATTAGTGGGATCTTTCTGGTTGGCTTTATATCCTCTGATGTGTTTTATGGGTGCTCTAATTCAGGCTCCCAAATGTTTTGCTGGTTGGGGATTTACAGTTTTCCCTTAGCTTGTTATGCTGCCTGGGGCTTTCTTGTTGTGGGGATGGTGGTTTTATGGTGTCTGGTTGGGTTTTACCTGGTGCTTTGAGTGGTTGTCCCTTTGGTTGGTTTCTTCTAGTAATTATTGCTATGCTGAGGGGTGTTGCTTCCTTCTGGGACCTGTGAGCTGGTTGGTGTGGCTTCAGGTCTTACCTGCCTTTGTTATTTTTTTGGTTTTACGGAGAACCAAGGTGTTATATCTCTGTGGTACTATGACTGAGTGTATAATATTTCATTGGTGGTACATTCACCTTTCTTTCATCCATTTGATTGCGTGCCTATCTTGGAGTGCTTTGTTCTCTTTTTTGAAGGTTACTTTTTGTGCAGGTCATTGCTTTACTAATTTTTTTGACAGAAAGCTCGCACTGAAGGTTTTTATTTGATGCTTTCCTTCTTTTTAGGTGCTCCTTCTTATACACCATAGAATGTAACTAAGTTATTTTGTACTTTTGTGTAGCAGGGATCTTGAGCTCATAGGGTTATTTTATTTATTTTTATAGCCCTTTTGATTAGTAGAGAGCTCGAGGTTCCTTTAATGAGCTTGCATTTTTGCCTTTATATTAATGCGTAGGCCACTCCATGGGTTTTCCCTAAAAAAAAAAGTCTTCTAAGCCATTCTAAAATTGTAATCATAAATCTAAATCCAAACCTATTGAGGAGCATCAATAATAAACTTTAAAGCTATAATTATATCTCAAATTATATTAATTTTTACAACATTATCCTTTAAACTATTATCTATAATAACACCTTCACTATTTCTAATATGTCTCTTACTAGAATACCATGGTTTAAATCTTAATTTAACAATCTCCTTATCCTTCTCTCCAACCCATTTAGTTTCCTAAATGAGTATAATATTTATTTTCCTATGAATCATAATATCTATTAATTCCATTTCTAATAATGACAAGTTGCTATCCTAATTTTTGTTTCATGGACAAAATTCTCTTGCCACATCCGTCCATAATGTGGGAACCCTTGTCAATTTAACAATACACCCGGGTGCCAGTGTAGCGGCCCATACACACTTGTTATTATTTATGCCATACATAACTTTGCTTCTATAGAACACCCTATTATTAACACAATTTATTAAAAAAATTATGCCATGATTATTCAACAAGTTTTACACTAGTTTTTGACTACTAAATGCAACCCTCCAATTTTCTCATCCATGACTTGGAACCTAGCATTGACAGTGTTATAAAGCATTTACATCCAAAGACATAATAATTGGAAAGAATTGGGGTTCTACCCTTTGGAAGTTCATATGTTGTCTTATTAAATTTGGCTCAAATATTTACTCTATTTAATACATAGCATGCTATATTTATTGCATTATCCAAAAAGTACATGGGTACCCAATCTTTATTTAGCGTGGCCATAACCGCCTCAACTAATGTCTTAAGTTTTCCATCCAACTATTCAATTCTACTATGGAGTCCTGAGGTAATAAAATATGTTCAATTCTTAATTGTTGATAAAATAACTCAAATATTTCAACCACAACCTCCCCACAATGATTTTTATCAATGGTGGAGATGATGCGTCCTATTTTTACTGAATCCAAACATACAATATCATAAATTTATCAAACAACTCACTTTTATTCACTTAAATTTAAACCCATGTGAATATTTTGTATCCATATAAAATCACAAAACCATATTATTTACCTCTTAAACTGATAATGCTAATGGGTCTAAATAATTGAATGTGTAGTATTTTCAATGGTCTATTGGTGGAAACTTCCTTAATTGTGTGGAATAAATATTTTACTAATTTTCCTAATTAACATACAACACACAAGTGTTCTTTAGTGAAGTATAAATTATGTATTCCCCTTACTAGTACTAAATGTGTGATTTTTTTAATGTTTTCGTGCTAGCATGAAATAGTTTCCGATGTCTTAGGCATGCTTCATCTACTAAGATTCTTAGAGAGAGAAGAGAGTCTTGTACTTATTTCTCCCCATTTTCATAGTGGATTTGTTGGTGTGGTGTGGCTCCATGGTTTTTTCCCAATTTTAATTTTTTTCTCGGTAAATTCTAGTGTCCCTTTTCTTTCTGCTACTTTTATTTTCTTGTTTGTTTCATCATGTGATTTACCTCCATCCCCAATAGTAGCTTGACATGAAACCCAAATAAATTATAAGAATAATTAAGACAAAAGGAAAATTACCAACCCTCCATATCTTCTTTTTCATTTCAAAATCTCCTCCACAAAATCCTTGCTAATTAAACCAAATCCAAACTCCTAAGCATTGAATCACACAGACAAGGGGAGGCCACATCAGCAATCCATGGGCAGCAATCCAAGCACTGTAGTTGGATATCTGTTGGCAACAATCCAAAGGCTGCAGTTGGAGATCCGTGGGATATATTTATTAAAAATTAGTTAGACTAAATGTCTTTCCTTTTTCTATTTATTCTTCTAGAATTTATATATATGTAATAATTCCAACGAATAAAATAGAATTTGAATTTCCTTCTAAACAATTTCTACACTAGGTACTATCTTCATTTTAATATTCTTATTAGATCAAAAATTTACCTCCATCTATTTCCATTGCAAAAAGTGAACCCCCACCACGAATTACTTTATGTTCAAAGAAAATATGATTATTATGAAAATAATTAAAATTATGTTAGAAACATAAATCATATTATTCACATTAATAACATTATTCATATAATAACCCTTATGATCACCATTGTTAATTTGTTATGATGACAAGCTAATGATCACTAGCTTTTTATTGAAGTATGGATGAAACCTACAGATCATTTGTTAGACATCATCATCAATATAAAGAATAAATGTAAACAAAAAGAATTTTTTCCCCCGTTATCCATATAATACTACCACCAATCACATTATGTTGATCACCCTTTTTATAGATATTCTCATGCATCCTATTCTAATGGGTACACCCACTCACCTCCAAATTAAGATGACTAACCTAATGTCATGTTGAAAAAGCTTGATGGGTATAACTGATGACAAAACCCTCCTATTCCACCATCCCACAAACCCTTTTAGTCCAGAAGCTATACAAATTACAATTGCTACACTAGTTTCCACAATACCTATGTTATGGGATGTTGATCCAGATTTTATGTCCAAAAATGAGTTTGAGCTTGAGCCTGAGTACGAATCAAGCCACAACATAATCTTGAGTTACTCAGTATTCATTATTATATCCTTTTTAAGTTCATGAGTTTGATTAATACATGTTATCTTTAATCATGATTTCATTAAAGCATACTCAATTCCATAGTTAATACATAACTTGCCTTAAATGCTGCACATCATGCATGTGCAAGCTGACCTTTGACCAAATTTAATATTTTCAATCGTACAGACATCCATCTTCTCTATTTTTGGAAGCTAATAACCATATGCATTCTTTAACGAGATTTTAAGTATGTTTTTAAACTTTTTCTCAAGCGCAAGGTATTTTGTACTTACAATTTTGTAAGAGTGTTTTATGATTCTTAACTACTATTTTTTGAATCATTAAAAATGTTTCCATATGGATCATGTGGTAGAGTTTACTGCATGGAAACTCCTGTTGGCTGTGAAAGATATACATAATAGGTGCCTTAATGCATGGTCCCCAAGCCTATTTATGAGCTATGACTTTCAATACTACATACTTTCCATTAAAGTTATGATAGATAATTATGCCATGTGATATGATCGTATTATGAATAGAACCCATAATTATTCAAAAGATGGATGTAGGCATTATCAAATGAAGATTTACAGAATATCAAATATAAGCCCTGCTTTCGTAAGAGAGCAAACTATAAACTAGTGCTTAAGCCATTGTTTATACAAAAGGCTAGCTAGGTTGCTAGTGCCCAAATGACCAAACCCTACGATGTAAAAGAGCAAACGAACATGCTCGTGCCAACGATTGGCCCAGCTACTATTAGAGAGCAAGTTGCATGCTTATGCCTAATAATGCCTCCATTGTAATTAGATCATGTTCAACATTATATGAATGAATGAATGAATACAATATGCTCATATATTCTTTAGATAAAATGATTTATTGATAAATCCATGCGTATTGATTTTCTTTCCAATTGATTGAGTTGTATATATCTACCAGAGGTCAAATATAGCTTTTACGAGACATCCATATAGCAGTTCTGCCTCCACCACCACTACCAAGGCTATCGCCTTCAAAGCCTTCATAGAAGAGTTTTTTTCTCTTTGATGAATTAATGAACAATTATCACAACTATTGATTCTTTTTTTATATGAATGATTAGATTAAATGATTAAGATGAATTCATACTTGATTTAATCACATATTATTTAATATGATCATTCTAAGTTTATATTATATATTATTTTTATTTTTTTATTTTTCTTACACATTATATGTTTATATGTTCATTAGTTTCCATATAATTAGCTTTCATCATATATGATGGAAACAATTACTTGGCTCGAGTATGATATGATTAAATTTGATTATATGTCATACTATCATATTTGATTTTATGATTGAAAAAACAAGTGAAGAGTGTTTTTCTTAGAACAAAATAAAAATCATGAATGCTTTTCAAATAGAGTAACTTAAGAATATAGCTTAATCAAATTATGCATCGAAATTTCCCAAATTAACTTTTTGATTTTTAATAGAAATCACCTATAGCTAAAAATATATAAATGTGATAGATTATTTATTTTTACTTTCAATAACTTATAAGGAATTTTATTTAGCTTATGTTTTAAGTTTACTCTATTCATTATATAACATGTTGCATTTATTGCTTTTTTTTTAACTGCAATTACATTAATAACCAAATATATACAAAGTATTAAAAAGGCTCACATTCCTTCCTTAAGAAACTAAGAAAAGAAGAAGGAATGTTGCAAAAAAAAAAAAATAAATAAAACAGCAACACAAAACCTATAATCTAAAGCCAAGGTAGCACTTAAATTGGCTACTTTATTTCATTCTCTAGAAATATCCTGAAAAGCCGCTTTATTGAAATCATTTAAAAAAATAAATCCTTTGTCACCAATGTGTCCATTTTCCATTTTGATTTTTTCATAGAGGCTTGAAGAAACATCATTATGTTGAGATTATCTCCTTCAAATATAATGCCTTTACTTTCAATCATCCAACTTTGAATAAATTCCCTTATTGCCAAAACTATCTCCACTTCAAAGATCTACATCCTAATGAATTTTTTTATTCCCAAATGTAAGAAGAAAATGTCCTTTATGGTCTCTAAAAATTCTCCTAGTACTTGCAAGATTAGATTCCAAAGTGAAGCATCTAAATTGATTTTAATCTAACCTAGCGTTAAAGGGTGCCAAACATTATCAACCTCCGGATGGAGATTTACACCTCAGTTTTCTAGATTTGGATAACTGGATTATTTCATAGTTGTAATTAAAACATTAGTTGCAATTACAAAAATTGGAAGCATAGAATTACCATGTTTGCAATCATTTCAATTTTTCAATGAGAAAAAACTATTGTACAATAAACTATCACCTTGTTAGAATACTATTTTGAAATACTTCTAAGTTCAAACAAAAAGCTTTCAAATGACTGAAATATTTGAATTTGAAATCCCCATTATCTCAGCTTGAGTATAATATCAAAAAAAAATTACTAGTAAATGCAATATGAGCATAGCTTTTAACTTCTTGACATACTCTAGTACACAAATTATTGTAACATAGCTTTCTTTGTTTAAGAAATTCAATAGTTGGGATGGCATACCTAGTCATCCTTCACTAGAACATTTCCACTCTCGGATTGAGCTTCAATTATTGTAACCAAATTGAATAACCAAAATCATCATCCTCATTGCTACCTTTAATTGATTCTTCATAAGTAAGAGTTGAAATTGATCTTACCAAATAATGAAACATAGCATCCACTTAAACATCTTCATAATCATGATTAATAGACACTTTCAAAATCAATAAAATAATATCATCATGAAAAAATGTTGATGTTCCATTACATTCTAGGTACCATCATTAGAGATAAATTGATGAAGCATTACATCATTCAGTCCTACACAATCAACAAGCTTTGGCCTAGTATTGAAGCATTTATCTAAAAGACAAATATCATTCAAAACATTAACTTTCTTTCTATCTACCACTTTCCATATAATAAGGGGTTTAAGGTATTTAGTGCCATCCACAAGAATTTGCTACACAATTGAAGAACCTTTCTTAAGATCACAATTCCATATAATATTACCATACTTAGCAATATATTCCTATGTAGTAAAGAATCCAGATTTTGAATGAACGTCCAAGCCAATCTCAATCTAAGTGGACAAACTTTATGAGCAGCTGAGTGAAGTCCCATACCTCCATTTTTTTTTGTTTACATAACTCATCTTATGCTACATAATGTAATCCTTTTCTTCCATTGACTTTGCATCAAATGAAATTACTGTAAAGCTTATCCAATTCATTCAATAACCCCTTGGGAACCATAGAATGTGTTGATAAGAATATTGGCAATGATAAAAAAAGAAGACTTTATAAGAATAATCATTCCTGCCAGTGATAAAAATCTATTTCACCAAGCATTTAGTCTTTCTAATACATGATCTATAATGATTTGAATATCTACCATAACCATCCTTCTTAAGATAGTTTTGCTTCCCAAGTATTGCATCTCCTTAACGACTTTGAAACCTAATCTATTACATATTTTATTCTTTCTGGATGGTTTAACTACCTTGCCAAACATAATCTGAGACATGTTATTATTAACTCTTTATCATATCCACCAACAAATATTAGCAACTATGCATTTCATTACTTGAGCTGATCTTGTAGAGGCTAGCGCAAATAATAATACTTCATCTTAATATAAAATATGTGTAATTTGAGCACTTGGTGAAATCTAGACACCCAAGTCATGACCACTTTGATTTATTGTATTTGATACGAATTCTGAGCACATAATGAATAAATAAGGTGACAAAGGACATCCTTGCTTAAAAAAACTCATAGCATTGATCCATTTTGAATATTTTCCATTCAAAATGATAGAAAATTTGACATTCACCACATATTTCATAATGATCTTGAAGAACTTAGAAGGAAACCCAAACCATTTTAAAACATTTTCCAAAGCTGGCCATCCCATGCTATCATAAGAATGCTCCATATCCAACTTAACTGCCATAATTCCTTTCTTAATTTTAGAAATTTTAAACTTGTTAAAAAATTCATGAGATAATAAGCAATGTTCAGACATCGATCTACCTGGGATAAATGCCACTTGTTCCTCAGAGATAATCTTAGGGATACACCCTTTCAATCAATTCACAATCATTATTGCAACAAACTTGGAAATAGTTTGACAAAGGCTTATGTCTCTAAAATTGGAAGGCAAAACCGTATTCTTCATTTTGGGGATTAGAACTATCAATATATTATTCAAATCAACATGCATAAAACTTGTTTTTAGAAAAAAAAAACTATCTATTGTTCCAAACAAACTTAAAAAAAGAAGTTGTGCTCCTATCCAAACAACAAGATTTGTTAATAAGGTTTGATTCCTTGATCATATCATCCTGAATGATTGTAGGATCAACCAAGATGATCCATTCACAAACCTTAGTTATCCCTGGATGACCAAACATCGGCCAGTTGCTATTCAGGGTAATGCTCTGGATGATTTTCATAGATTTTAACTAATCATCCGGGACGATCATACGATCAACATAGATGATCATGCTATTTTTCTATCATCAAGACATCCATTCAGTGTGATTATCTGGATGATATTTAATGATTTATACTAATCATATAGGATGATTTACTATCGACCTGGATGATATGAACAAAAACCTTCTGATTATCCCAAATCGTCCTGGCTGATTGAGCTTAATTTTCACTGATTGTACAGACAATATTTATATCGTCCTGGATGATAAAGTTGGTTTGTTTCAATTAAGAGCTATTCTGAAGCTCTTATGTATAAGACCTCTTATTCTTCCCAAGAGATTATCCTTTGCTATTTTCTTGACCTGGGTGAGCCTAGAGGAGAGGGAGAGAAAGGGAGAGAGAGAGGATCTTATGAGGGGGAGTTTGTGAGGAGTTTCACAAAGGTTGCTCCAAGCAAGGATCAAAGTCATCTTCTCTTATCATCATCTCTTATTCTTGGAGGTTCGAGAGAGGTCAACTTCAAAAATCGATCAAGGTTCACTGCCTGCTTCAGGATGAAGCAAAATGAGTTTGGTTCTCTGCCTCATCGGGGTCATTGGAAAGGAGGTTTTGTAAAGGCTTCTCCACCTTGCTGCGGGAGTAAAAGGAGAGTCACTAAGTTTAGTGCAACACTCCGAGGGTGCCTCTAGGGAGTGGACAAAGGTCGAGTTGACTGAAACACTATAAATTTTTGTGTTCTTTACTACTACTTTTTCTGTATTTAATTTTTGCACGTTAAATTTCTTTATGGTGAATTTTGATTTGGTTGAGTTTATATTTTTGATTGAAAGATTTTTTTAAATGCTAATTCACCCCGCCTCTTGGTTAGCTTGGGCTAGTTTATAAGGGCTTAATATCCCTAACAAACTTTCAAGTGGTATTATAGTTGGATTCATAAAATTGAGTTTTTGAAAACTTTTGAATTTTGATCCATGGCTAACTCTGGTAATCATAATACTGCGGAAGGGTTAACTCTGGTAATCTTAATACTGCGGAAGGGTATTATATTACCCGACTACCTTAGTTTGATAATATTCCTTTTGATTTTATGAAAACTCACATGTCTACTTTTTTTACAATCGATTAACTATCGCATGTGGATGCTTATTAAGGACGGTTATACACCTCCTTCTCGTGAAATTAATGGCATTAAAATTAAACTTTCTTTTATTAAATGGACTTTTGATGAAAGAGATTTAACACAACTTAATGCAAAATTTTGAATTATTTTTTCTATGCTTTGAAATGTGAAGATTATATACGTGTTTCAACTTATGCAACAGGTAAAAAAATTTGGGATATATTCTATATTACTTATGAAGGAAACAATGAGGTTAAGCAATCTAGATTAAATATTTTGCATGACTACGAACTGTTTTATATGAAACCTTCTGAATCAATTACAAATATGTATACTAGGTTTACTCAAATTGTCACCGCATTGTATGCTTTAGGAAGAGCGCTAACTAATTATGAAAGAGTAAATAAAATTTTGAGATGCTTTCCTTCTTCTTTTGATGCTAAGATCACTGCAACTACTGAATCTATAGATTTAAATACTTATTATATTGATAATTTACTTGGATCATTCATTACTTATGAGCAAGGGGTAAATGAAAGAAATCTTAATACAGGTGAGAAAAAGAAGGAGAAAACTATGGCACTGAAGGCCAATAACACGGATAATAATTCTTTTGGGTCTGAATGTGATAATGTTGCCTTAATCATGAGGCAATTCAAAAGTTTTCTAAAGAAGAAGTAGAAAACCATCAGATGTGGAATAAAGGTAAATGTAGCAAAAATTTTAAGAATTCTAAAAAAGAAGCAGAAGAACCATCATAAAATTCTTGGTAAATACATGTATTATAAGCTTAAATAACAAAATTATTTTGTAGGGAAAGAGGATCAATAATGTTTACATGCTTGACTTAAATAATATTGAATGTGCTACTTCATTTTGCTTAAAAATTATTGTTGATGATTCAAGGTTATGGCATAGGAGGTTATGTCATGCTAGTATGAAAATCCTTATGAGAGTGACCCAGAAAGACATAGTTAGAGGTATCCCCAAGCTTAAATTCTCTAAAGATCACCTTTGTGATGCTTGCCAACTAGGGAAGTAAGTCCAATCCTCTTTTAACTCCATTAAGAACATTAGCACCTCTAGACCTTTAGAATTCCCTTACATGGATTTGTTTGGACCCATTAGCACTGACAGCTTAGGGGGAAAAGTCTATGGATTTGTGATTGTTGATGACTACTCAAGGTTTACTTAGATTAGATTTCTGTCACATAAAAATGAGTCCTTTAATGAGTTAAGATCCTTCTTCGCTTAGATTTAGAAAAAATATAGGTTATGAGATTTTAACCATCCATAGTGACCATAGGGGAGAGATTAAAAATGGGAGATTTGGAGACTTCTGTGAGCATAAGGGGATTAGTCATAACTTCTCAGCTCCTAGGACCCCTTAGTATAACAAGATAGCTAAAAAAAGAACTGAACCTTAGTTGAAGCTACAATTATCATGCTTGTTGAGTATTCACTTCCAAAATATTTTTTGGCTGAAGTGGTAAACATAGCTTGTTATGTGTTGAATAGAGTGAATGTTAGAGCCAAACTTGATAAGACATCCTATGAGATCCTTAAGGGTAGGACACCTAACCTTTCCCACCTCCACATATTTGGTTGTAAGGTTTTCATTCTTAATAATGGGATGTCACACTTTGGGAAATTTGACCCAAAATTTGATGGAGTGTTCTTAGGATATTCAAGTGTGGGGAAATCCTTTAGAGTGTTTAATAAGAGGACTTTAGTGGTGGAGGAGTGTACTTATGTAGTGTTTGATTAATCTGATCTTAAGAAGTCTAGAGTTGAGGATGAAGATGAAGTTGAAGAGATTACCATAAGAGTTGAAAATTTGGAGAAGAGGGTAGAACCCCAAAACACTAAAGGAGTAGGTGAGATTATCCAAGGAGATGCAAATTTGGAGGAAAGGGTTAAACCTACACACACCTTGCCTAGAGATTGGAGATATTCTTTGAGTCATCCTAAAGAACTGATTATAGGAGACCCTTCTGAAGGAGTTAGGACTATGCATGGACTTACGAAGGAAGTGAACCACTTTACCTTTATCTCAAAGGCTAAATCCACCAACATCAATTAAGCCCTTTCTGATGAGTTTTGGATCTTAGCCATGCATAAGGAATTAAACCAACTTGTTAGAAATGATGTTTGGGAGCTCGTAGAAATACCAAAGGGACAAAGTTTAGTTGGAACCAAATGGGTCTTTAACAATAAAATGAATGATTCTGGTGTGGTGGTTAGGAATAAGATAAGATTGGTGGCTAAGGGGTACAACCAAATAGAAGGGATTGATTTTGAGGAGATCTTTACCCCTGTATCTAGATTGGAAGCCATTAGAGTGCTACTAACCTTTGCTTATTATAATAGATTTAAGCTTTTCGAATTAGATGTTATAAGTGCCTTTTTAAATGGGGTAATAAAAGATGATGTGTTTGTAGAGCAACCCCCAGGTTTTGAAAGTTTCTAATTTCCAAATAATGTTTTTAAATTAAAAAAGGCCTTATAAAGATTAAAACAAGCACCATGTGCTTGGTATGAGAGGCTTAGCACATTGTTATTAAAGAGGGAGTTTGTTAAGGGGAGCATTGACACCACCCTTTTTCTTAAGAAAATAGGAGATGAGTTACTCATTGTTCAAATCTATGTTGATGATATACTTTTTGGATCTTCTGATAAAAGGCTATGTAATCATTTTCCTAAAATAATGAGTAGGGAATTTGAAATGAGTATGATGAGAGAGTTGTCCTACTCTTTGGGTTTTAACATAAGACAACTAGATGATGAAACTTTTCTAAATCAATCAATAAATATAAAGGACATCTTAATGAAATATGAAATGGATAAAGCTAAGCCAATTAATACTCATATGGCCACTATTGTTCAATTGGACTAGGACCTAAATAGAAAATCATTTGATCAAATGAAGTACAGAGGAATGATTGAATCTTTACTTTACCTAACTGCTAGCCAACCTAATATAATTAGGGTTGTCAATTCAGGTCAGTGGGTCGGGTTCAGGTCAAACCCGGAACAGACCTAGCAATGTTCGGTTCAACCCGAACCCGACCCATTTTTTAAAATGAGTCAGGTTTTTAGACCCGAACCTGATCCCATTCGGGTTCGAGTCAACCTGACCCGACATGAATGACCCTAAGTTGACCAAAATTGCAAATTTTAGAGTAAGAAATTGGGTCAATATTCAATTTTTGAGTCAAAATCGGGTCAATCTCAGGTTTCTGGGTCAACTAACAGGTTTCGTGTCAATTTTGGGTCATTTTTGGGTCATTTTTTTGTTGCTGGGTCAACCCGAACCTGAACCAATTTTTAAAATGGCTTGATATGTTGAACCCGAACTCGACCCATTTCGGGTCCAGGTTGACCCTAACCTGAATTTTTTCGGGTCGGGTTTGGGTCATGTTTTGGGTCATGTCAAAAATTGACACCCCTAGATATAATGTTTAGTATTTTTCTCTATGCTGGATTTCAAGCTGGTCTTAAAGAATCCCACCTGACTACAGTTAAGAAAATTCTTAGAAATCTCTTATGAACCCAAAACTTAGGAATCTAATATCCTAGCACAACACTTTTTTTTTGAGATTATTGGATATTCTTATTCTAATTTTGTAAGATAAAAGTTTGATAGAAAGAGCACCTCTAGGAATTTCCAATTCATAGGACAGTCTTTAGACTCCTGTTCTAGTAGGAAGTAAAACTCTGTTGCACTTTCCACTACTGAAGCTGAGTACATTGCTTTAGAAATTTACGTGGCCTAAGTCCTTCAGTTGAAGCAGCAAGTTCTTGATTTAGGATTACCTCTATACACAATTTCAATCCTTTATGACAATACTAGTGCCATATAAATTTCTAAGAATCCTATCCAACATTCAAGGACCAAGCATATAGACATAAGACATCACTTTATTAGAGACCATGTGACCAAAGGAGACATTGAGTTACACCATGTGACAACTGAGAATCAACTGGCTGACATCTATACTAAACCACTAGCCTTCGATAGTTTCAACACTCTAAGAACCATATTGGGTGTGATTGACATAAATGCATGAACTTGATTTCTGATCCTTTATCTGTTGTTTGTTGTTTTCTTTTTATATTTTTTTTCCTTTCTTATTTTTATTATACTTTTCATCTATTACATTTTTGTTGATTTAATTTTCTTCGCTATTTTTTTTTCTTTTAATTAGTACTAAATTGATATATTATGTCATGTTTATGTTTTTTGAAAATTTTTAGTCAATGATTGACATCACTAAATCAGTTAAGAGTGGAAACATCGTTAATTGTTTCCTTCTCTCTAACTTCTTTTAGTGGTGTAATTTTTTTTTCTAAATAAAAATATAACTCACATTAATAATTGGACTTTGAAATTGAGATCTTTTCAATCTTGTTACAATAATCTATCTTATATATATAATGCAAAGTCTTTATTTTACCTTTAGATTATTGTAATCTTATCGTTGAATTTGTTATATAATTATTTATTCTATTTTGTGATTCATTCTTCCTTATTTTAAAGAGTGATTTTTTCTTCTCTAATATCTAGAAGATATAATCACAACTGATAATATTTAAGAATTTTGAAAAAAAGGATCTAGCATACAAAAAATAAATGAAAAAAGTGGATGATGATGCCAAAATTAAAAGATGCGCAATGATGCTAAATTGAAAAAAAAATATACATAATGTGTATCAAAAATTAAAAGATGCGTAAAGAGCACCAATCAAATTGATAAGAGGCATAAAATGAACCCACCAAAATCAAGCTTCTTCTCTTTCAAATTTTTTAAATCTTAGAAGAATTCATGGGTCACTTGATATTTTTCAAAGGCTTGATTTCAGAATTCATGATCATAACTAATTACATTGATATATTATTCTATAAAATATTTTTCTAAAACTAAGTCTTGAACGAATCTCTTTTTCTTATCCAATTGATTTTTCTGATTTAGATCCTTATTTTTAAAAGACGATTTCCCTTGGGAGAAGTCTGAGTTAGGGCTAACAGGATCAGTTGTTCTACCATTTTTTCAGATTTCAATGATGTTAACTAATTGATTCTTATAAATTTTTTAATTCAATCACATGGAGAATTTATTATATTCAAGCTTTGGTTAAAAAAAACCTTTATTTTGCTTTTGTTATTGTCTTTTTTGTATTTTATTTCTTTTTAAGTTGATTTTCATATGTTTAAGCATTCTCTGCTCATCTACATCCATTCCCTATTTTAAAAGTTTTTTTTGTCACATCATCTCGAATGATATTCATATCATCCTGGACGATCTGTTTAATTTACTCTTGAAATTTCATCTAATGGCTATTTTGACTCATCTAATTCTAATCATCCTAGACAATTCATTATCATCCTGAACGATCAGATCATCTTCTATTTCAATTATTTATGATCATCCTGGATGGTCATCCTCATTCTGGACAATCTTTATAATTTATGCTCAATTATTGGTGATCATCCCGGACAATACACCTATTCGTCCTAGACGATCCATGTGAGAATCTTTTAAACATCTTTAAATTCAGCCGGTATGATCCATTATTATGCATCATCCTGGACGATGCACCTAGTCGTCCAGGATGATCTTCTTTTTCAATAGTCGACTGGCTTGACTCCTCGAGATGACCACTTATGTCTTATCATCCTGGACGATGTTTGATCATCCTAAAAGACTTAATAACCTTTTTGACCAATCATTCTGGGTGTAATTATTGCACCGAATTGGCCTGGATGATTCTGCAATCATCCTAGATGATCGGTCCTATTCTTTTTAAACTGTGCCATTCAATCAGTTATTCTAACATAATTCCTCTTCAACTCTCTTTTAAGCATGCCTTCTACTCGAACAACTCCTTTCACATTCTTTATAGTACTCATCTCCGCCTGGGGCCTGAGGAAGCCGAGGGAGCTAAGGAGGATGCAGCTTTTGCACCTATTCCTACACCTACTTCGCTCAGCCAACACTCTCAACTGGATTAGCTGGTTGAGTGATTCGACCAGTAGGAGACTCACTATGAGACCTATGTCATAGCATAGGAACAGTAACATGTGGAGGTTGTTGCTCGCTTCAATGCTTATGTGGCTCAACAGCAGCACTTGCACGACTAGGATGTGGTCTAGCTTGGGGAGCAGTTTGTGACTCTTTCCAAAAACTTTCAGCCATATCCACAACCACCACCTCCTCCTTTGGATGATCAGGGGCTATCTTTCTTTTAGTTTGTTTTCATTATTTTAGTCTTCTCCTATTTTTCTTTAGTTTATGTGTTGTTTTCCCTTTTTTCCTCCTCCTTTTTGTGATGTCAAAAGGGGGAGTAGCTGTACTGTTCTACTTTGTATTATTCTAATCTGTTTTCATTATTCTAGTTTGTTATGTTTTTATGTTGGATAATTGAACTCTGTTTTTCGTCACACTATTTCTATTAAACTGCTTTGAATTGCCTTAATTATTTTTTGTGTTTTCCATCATAAAAAAGGGGGAGATTGTTGTGAATCTAATTTCACGGAATATAATTTTGATGATAATAAACACTTCAATTTCTCGATGACTGCCTTGCCTACTAACATATCAGGTCCATAAGATCAAACTACAATTTAAAACATCTCAAGATTTGGTAGACTAGATTTGAGTTAGTTTGTAAACTTTTCCCTTTCTTGAGTCTATTGTAAATGATGTGGTTCCTGACGCTAAGTAACCTTATACACACACATGGGGGAAATTTTCTGGCTATTTTTAGAATTCTCTATTTTTGGTCACTCATCTGGGATGATCCACAAATCATTCTGGATGATCAGTAAATAATAGAAACCCTAATTAGGGAAACCTGATTAAGGCGGTCATCATTAAGCACATCATCATAGACGATATTTGTTTCAGTTGGGATGATAAGCTCAGATCAGAAAGAATCAGCCACTAGATCTATTTAAGTATTATTTATTTTTGTACATCATCCACGACATCGTTCTAGATGATGCAACATAATTATTCCTAAATTAATCTGATAACTAAGGAAAGTAATTAAGGTTTGATTGCTCGATCATATCATCCTGGATGATAGAAGAATCGGCCGGGTTGATCCATTCACAAACCTTAATTATCCTTGGATGACTAAACATCAGTCAGCTACTATTCAGGGCAATACTCTTGACAATTTTTACAAATTTGAACTAATCATCTGGGATGATCGTGCGATCGGCCTTGACGATCTATTAAGCTATTTTCCATCATCAAGACATCCATTCAGTGAAATTTTCTAGACAATATTCATTGATTTGTACTAATCATATAGGATGATATACTATCAGCATTGACAATAAGAACAAAAACCTTTTGATCATCCCAAATCATCCTGGTTGATTGAGCTTAATTTGCACTGATCTTACAAGACGATATTTTTATCATCCTTGATGATAAAGTTAGTTTGTTGCAATTAAAAGCTATTCTGAAGCTCTTCTAAATAATACCTCTTATTCTACCCAAGAGATTATCCTTTGTTGCTATCTTGACCTACGAGAGCCTATAGGAGAGGGAGAGAAAGGAAAAAAGAGAGAGGATCTTGTGAGGGGGAGTTTGTGAGGGGTTTCATAAAGGTTACTCCAAGCAAGGATCCAAGTTATTTTCTCCGATCATCATCCTTTGTTCTTGGAGGTTCAAGAGAGGTCCACTCCAAAAATTGATCAAGGTTCTCTGCCTGCTTCAGGGGGAAGCAATAGGAGTTGGGTTCTCTGCCTCATCGGTGTCGGTGGAAAGGAGGTTTTATAAAGGCTTCTCCACCATGTTGTGGGAGTAAAAGGAGAGTCACTAAGTTTAGTACAATACTTAGAGGGTGCCTCCGGTGAGTGTACGTAGGTTGAGTTGACCGAACCACTATAATTTATGTATTTTTTACTACTACGTTTCCGCATTTAATTTCTGCATGTTAAATTTCTTTGTGGTGAATTTTGATTTGGTTGAGTTTGTGTTTTTGATTGAAACTTTTTTTAAAATACCAATTCACCCCTCATCTTGGTTAGCTTAGGCTAGTTCATAAGAGCTTCACATCCCTTATGAACTTTCATTAATTTTATTTCCCTTCTAATTAAGTATAGATGATTGATTCTTATAAGTCTACTCTTGCAAGCATGTCATAGTCACCTATACCAAAAAAATTATTCATATGCATACCTTCTAAAATAATTTTTTCACTCAAAAGCAAGAAAAAAATTTATCAAAAAAATTACATCAAATTATGTATCACACAACTACCAAATGCTTAATAAACTATGCTTTAATATTTCAACAAGTAAAACTTTTTCAACGGTTAAAGAATTTACCTTAACAACTATAATTGAGTTAATTATTTTCCTTTGAATTTATTGCCAAAGATCACCCTTCCACAACTTGTGAGTTCCAGTGCAAAGAATTTTCTATTATCTCCCATTATGTTAAGATCTCTCATTGTCTAAGTACCTCATGCCTTCACTAATCTATTAATGAAGGCATACCAATGTAAACATGAGAAGGTGTGATCTTAGGAATCTAATTTGGTTGGCTTCCCCATTGCTATATAATATATGCATGTTGTGATGAATCCTAATAAATTATGATCTCAATTCATAATAAGTGTTCAAGTGTGATTTATATTTGCATAATTATTTTAAATGTTTGATAAAGGATGTTAATCCTAAGTGAACTATCCCTTTCGCACACCAATACGGAATCAAAACTATCACTTAATACGGAGCTAATAAACTTGTCAAAAGTTATAATGATGGTGATGATAGCTTAATAAACATAATGTAATATTAATCATAGATTACTACCAACATGAAATTTCTATCAAATTAAAATATTAAAAAGTAAATTTTAGAAAATTAAAAAACCAGATAGAACACAACATAATTTTCTAGTGCTTTGATTAAATCATGACCTACGTCCACTCCCCATAGTCCTCCTCTCCAAGTATTCCACTAAACCTTTAGTGACACTGCTTTAGCACCCACAGCTAGGTGGAGAAGCCCTAATAAAATCTCTTCCATCAACCTAGTGAGTTAGAAGATTGTAATCCTTTCACCCTCTTGGTGAGTCAGAGAGCCTGGAATCCTATTTCACCATCCAATTGGAGGCAGAGAATCTAGAATTGTTTTTCACCCTCTTGGTGAAGGACGAGAATCTCGAATTCATTTTCACCCTTTTAGTGAATGAGAAAACCTCGAATCAATTTTAAATTCCCTAGTGTAGTGGTGTATTCGGGTTCTTTGACACCAATGAGATCTTCTTCCTAAAGCTTCTTTCAAGACAAACCTTGGCACATGGAGGAACACATGTTCAAGTTCACCAGAGTAATCATATAAAACTCCCTCTCATACTCCCTTACAAACCACAAGGATCTTGTACCTCTCTCAAAAACTCAAACCTTTCTCTCCCATATTTTAGGCTCTCTCTTTAAGCTTTCTTTAGAGTAAAATACTCAATAAATGCCCAAAAGAATTTTACAAAGTCCTATTAGAAAGCTTAAATAGAGGATGTCAAGAAACCCTTAAAACTCAATAAATTTGACTCTTACTGTATAGTACAATCCTAGATCATATAATATAATTAGTTAATAATATCCTTATTAGTATTGTATAAAGAGCAAGGTATTATGTGACTAGTTAAGGTGTTTAAATTGTTCATCCAATATGATGTAAGTATTGTCCACTACAATTTGTTAAAATTAAATGGATTATCATCCCTTATAATTGGCGATGATAAAATATTGTCCCAAGAAAAAATCATGTTATATAGTATAATTTGGTCAAAGCAACCTATACTATCTAATAGGTATAATTAATTTGAATTTGATCCCTAATTACAAGATATTTTTAGGAAAACTTTAATTACATTATATAATACGATATCTATTCTATAATATAATTAGTACATATTTTTAATTTCAAAATATTACCTAAATTTAGGAAAAATATAATTAGTGCTTGGGATCTTGATTTTAATTGATCATCCAGTATGATATGTTTCATATAGTATGATTATTTCAAAATGTTTTAATTATACAAGTAGCCTTTTTTTAATAATTTTTTGACTAACTGATTGTATATGCATGGTGTTGAGAGAGAGAAGCTCCACCATTCAAGAGAGAGAAGCTCCACCATTCTAGAGAGAAAATCCATCATTCATTTTCAATTTTTTTACACCCACTTCAGTTGGCGAATCATACGCACATGGCGGGAGATCCTCTAGTGGCCATTTCGAGTCATCAAATTAGTGAGGGTCTGTGTTCTCATGACTTGTGTAAGGTTGAATCACTTTTAGTTTAGAAGGCCATCATTAAGGAAGGTCTGTTGAAGTTTAAAGAGCTGAAGGCTGACATTTCAAAGGATATTTCTTCTGTTATTGGCAAGGGTAAATTTGTCGAGGATGGAAGTATATTCAAGACTCCTAATTCTAATGGAAGTTTTTCATTGTTTAGAAGAACAACTAATTGTGAAGAAGAATCCTCTTCGGATATGAATCTTCTTGTGAAAAGGTTTTGTGTATTGAATGACATGCGCATTACTGGGGATCTTAATCTTATGATTTTCCTTCAAATGTATATGTTAATGTGCAAGAGGACGATACTGAAGTTTTCAAAGGTGGGGAGGGTGTAACCTTGGCCAATACTTAGAGTAGGCGTCCCAATATCAAAACTAACTTTTCAAAGGAGGTTTTTATTATATCTAATGATGGTTTGGCAGTGAAGTTGCTTGAACCTATTATCAAAAGTAATTAGGAGATATTCCAATTTAATTTAGTTATGAAGGTATTTGGTAAAAATGTCTCAGTTTAATTGATTGCGAATGAGCTATGTAGATAGTGGATGCAATTTGGTAAGTTCAATTTAACTATTCATGGGCTTGGATTGGATTTATGCTCATTTTCTTCATATGAAGTGATGGATAATGTGTTATCTAGAGGACCATGGTACATGAATGGATATATAGTGGGGATAAATAAATGGAATGTTGAAATTTTAACCACTTCTTTGAAAGGATTGACATCTCTAGTATGGGTGAGGATGTTGTATTTGCCTCTTTATTATTGCGATGATGCAAATATTTCTAGAATCACTTCTATGGTTAGAATACCATTATTGTTAGATAAAATAGTTTTGTGTTCAGGTTGAAATTAATAAAAAGCTCCCTTTAGGAGTTTGTGTGGAGGGTAATGAAGGTTAGTTTTTTTAAAAGCTTGGGTATGAGAAGGGTTCCACATTATGTTTTGTGGAAAAATTGGGCATTTGATTAATGAATGTGAGGTGGAGACAAAGTTTGATCCTATTGAATGGGATACTATGTGTAATTCTGAAGTTAGGGTGGAGAATAATGTTGGTAGCAAGGATTCTTCTTATGGCCCATGGAATCATGTGAATTATGGAAGAAGGAGAAATGTTGTAAATTATAATAGAAGATTTCATAAAAGAAGTTTTTATAATATTCAAGCCCCAGTATATGTCAAGAAAAAGGTGAATCAAGATGTTGCTAAGCAGATTATGTTTTAAACGGTGTAAATGTGAAACAAGAGTTTGTTTTGCCGGTGGTTGCTAAAGAAAATCAGAGATGTTTCATTCAAGACAATGGACAGGTAATGAATAACTCTGTGGAAGACATTACTATTCAATGTAATGAGGAAAATTTTCTTCAGGATGTTGTTGGTAAGGGAGCTTTAATAGAAGATGTCAACATTATTAAATTATTGGAAACTAAAGTGGTGTAAGAAGAAGTGAAACAATTGGCAGATACATGTGAGTTTGCTGGTATTGATCGAGAAGAGGGAGATATATGTGATAAACTAGGAGGTTATTGCAATTCAATTGGGAAGGATGTTGAAAAAAATTTCGTTTTGACAAAGTTCAAACTTCAAAACGAGCTGAAATATCTTGGTAATTGTAACATTGTTTCAAGAAGTAGAAAAGGTGGTTTGGTGAAGAAAATGGTAAGTGGAGCTAATCCTACTTTAAACATTAAATGACATCCATCATTTTTTGGAACTGTAGGGGGGCTAGAAAGAGAGAGGCTTCATTTAAAGGAAATTGTGGATGAGTATGATTCTTTTTTTGTTGGCTTGGTTGAAACTAAGATTTCTTCTATGGACGTTTTGGAATTCAAGAAGTTTATTGATGAAAATTGTGATTTCTTTCTATTTCCTTCAGAAGGTCTATCTGGTGTTATAATGATTTGCTGTAGATCGGATGTTGCTTCTTTTTTAGTGGTACAAGCATCTTCTCATATTGTTGTGGGTGAACTGAATATAGTAAATAAAGGGATTTGGTTGGTAGATATGGTTTATGGGAGTAGGGATTTATATAATAAAAGAGAATTATGGAATAGTTTGGAGGCATTATCAGAGAGGAATGTTCCTTCGATTGTGGGAGGGGACTTCAACTATATTCTATCTGAAGAAGATAAAAGGGGAGGTAAGAAGTTTGTTCTCTCTCAAGGATCACAAGATATGCTTTATTATATGAGGAATGGTGATTTCCATGAGGTTAATATAGTTGGCCCTAAATAAACTTGGTGTAACAATAAACGTGGCAGTGCAAGAATTTTAGAAAGGTTGGATCGGTGTCTCATTAATTCATCTGCTTTAGAATTTTTAAACTTGGCTATTTTAAGCATTTGGCTAGAGTGGCTTCGGACCATTGCCCAATCATTTTGAAGATTTTTCCTGCTAGTTTTCAGAGGAGAAGAACTTTAGTGTATGAAGATGTGTGGTCTACTTACCTTGCTTCTTATGCTATTATTTCTCAATCTTAGAAAAAATCTATGGATGGTGATGAGGTAGAGCTACTGAATAAAAAATTTAACAGAGCCTTAAAAGCTTTATTCTTTTGGAGTAATGCTAAGCACAAGAACCTATTTGAATTGAAGAATAAGCTTAAAGATAAAATTTTAAAATTCCAGGAAGAAGAGGCTAGCGATGGTGGTATCTTGGAGAAAAAATTATTTTTGTTAAAAGCTAAGGTTTGTGAACTTAATTCTACTCTTGGTCGGTTGAGCACATGGTGGAGGAAGATATCTAAAGTCCAATGGATGAAAATTGGTGATGCTAATTCTATTTTTTTTCGTTCATATGTGATGGAAAGGAGGAATTGTAACTGGATAAATCTAGGGGATTGTAATGGGTCGTTGATTGAAGACAAAGGGAAGTTGGAGGAAGTTTTTTATAACTTCTTTAAATTTAAGTGGAGGGAATGTCATTGTTGCTTGGATGGATAGCCTTCTTCATCATTAAAAATTATAGAGAATGGTAAAATGTTGCTTGAAAAGGATTTCTCCAAGGAAGAATTTGAGGCGATTGCTAAGCAGTTAGAGAACAATAAATCAACCGGAATGGATGGGATCACCTATTCTTTCATTAAAAATTATTGGTCTTTTATCAATAATGATGTGTGGAAGGCTATTAATTCTTTTTTCATTAATGGGAATATGTGTTATGTTTGGAAAGAAACTAATATAGTTTTGATCCGAAAGGTCAAAAACCCATTATTTCCTTCTAGCTACCGTCCTATAAGACTTTGCAATTCTATTTATAAAATAGTGGCAAGGATTTTACTAAATAGGATGAGTTGTTTACTTCCAAATATCATTTCTAAAGTTCAGCATGCTTTTGTAAAAGGCCGGTCTATGTCAAATCAGATTTTGCTTTCAAATGAAATTTAAAAAAAAAATAAGAGATATTCTAAGTCGAAAAAGGGGTTCATGGAAATAAAACTTGACATGGAAAAAACCTATTTTAGCATGAGCTGGTCTACTCTAAATCTTATGCTTGATAAAGTTAATTTTCCTATAAACTTCTCAAATCTTATAATGGAATGTGTTATTTTCCCAAACTTTTATATTGTTGTTAATGGGGTTAATTCTGGATGGATAGAGGCAAAGAGTGGATTCAGGCAAGGGTTTCCACTTTCCCCATATCTTTTTTTCACTTGCTCTCAACTGTTAACATATTCATTTGCTCAAAGAGGAAGGAGAGTTGGTATTAAAGTTGATCCTAATTCTCCTTTGATTTATCATCTGATGTATGCTGATGACATTATTATATATTCGGAAGCGAAGTATAAAAGTATGAAGAAAGTGAAAAAGTTTCTCAATTATTATTGCAAGTGGATGGGGCAAAAGATTCATTTACTTAAATCTTCTATCATGTTTGGGATATCAGTTAAGAGGAAAATGTGTAGGATGTTATAGAAGAAGATGAGCTTCAAATTGGTAAGCGAAGTGGAGTATCTTGAGGTGAAAATAGAGTTGAGAAGGAAAGTGTATTTAGATTTTCAAAATCTGAATGAAAAATCTTTAAATAAATTGAACATTTGATGGAATAAATTCATATCTATAGCAGGGAAATTAGTTTTTCTTAAATCGACATTTCTTTCTCTGCCTTTATTTTTGGCAGCTCGTAAGGATTTTGATAAAATATGTAGGAATCATTTATGGCATAAAAATGATGGTTGTTGCAAATCTATTTTCATGACTTATGTTTTGATGATTTACAAAAACTATTGATTCTCTTGGACTGCATGTTACTTCTAACTATTCAGGAATCGGAGATCGGACGAACAAGTGAAGTCAGTTCAAGATTGCGTAGGTTAGGATTGTGTCAGTCTGTACTTTGCTTTTTCTCTTCTTGAGTCTATTTGTAATGTTCAAAGAGACTGATGCTAAGTAACCCTACACACACACACTTGAGAGACATAGAAATTCTGATTTTACTCAAATCGGACAGGATGATATTTACATCGTCCTGGACGATCTAGCTTAAAATAAAAATTCTAATCAGGGATTCTTAATTAAGGCAGCAGTAATTAACAGATCGTCCTAGAAGATACGTGTATCGGCCAAGCCGATAAGCTCAAAATAGAAAGAAATTGTCGCCATAAATAATTAAGGTATTCTGTATTTTTGGTAATCGGCCAGGATAATCCTGGATCGGCCTGGACAATATTTTATAATTATGCCTTAATTGATCAGTCAAATCAAGAAAGTAATTAAGGATGATTGATACGATCATATCAGTCTAGACGATCTCAGGATCGGCCGGGCCGATCTGTTCAAAAACCTTAGTTACTCCTAGACAATAAATATCGGCCAGCTTGAATTCAGGGCGATGCTCTGGATGATCTTCCTCTGATTTGTACTGATCGGCCAGGACGATCGTGAGATCATCCTGGACGATCAAGCCAATTTTAAATCGTCCACCTTGCATTCAGGGCAATGCTCTGGCCGATCTTCTGAGATTTGTACTGATCGGCTAGAATTATGTCCGTATCGGCCTGGACGATATTGTCGGCAACTTGCAATTAATGAGCTCCTTTGAAGCTCTTCTATTTAAGACATCTTGTTCAATGTTTTGAACAATCTTTTGCTACTGCCTTGACCTGAGAAGACCTTGAGGAGAGAAAGAGAGAGAGGGAGAGAGAGAGGATCTTGTGAGGGGGAGCTTGTGAGGGGATTCACAAGGGTTCCTTCAAGGATTGCTCTGCTTCTTCTTCGTCTAGAGTTTCTCGTCCGTGGAAGGGTCGGTAGAGGTAAGGATACAACATCTGATTGTGGTTCTCTGTCAACTTCAGGAGGAAGCAAAAGGAGATAGGTTCTCTGCCTTGGTAAAGGCTTCTCCGCCTAGCTGTGGGGGCTAAAGGAGAGTCACGATTGTAGTGCAATACTCGGAGGGCGCCTCCGGGGAGTGGACCTAGGTCGAGTTCACCGAACTACTATAAATCTCTGTGTTCTTGTTTCTATCTTCCGCACTTATTTTTTGTGGTGTGATTTTGGTTTATGAGATTTTACTTCTTTGAGAAAAGAAAATTTTTAAAATGCCAATTCACCCCCCCTTGGTTAGCTTGGGGTCCCGTATGAAATTTTGTTCATCTGTACGAACCAATTTCGTCCTGGACGAAATTGGTTCGTCCCGGGATGAAATATTTTGTCCAGTACGAACAGTTATATCAAAAGTCGGTTTCAAAAACTGCAGAACATTGCCAGAAACTGCCATAGTCGGTTCCCATCGTCCTGGACGAACTGGACTTCGTCTGGACGAAATTTTTACAGTGAGAAACTCGTCCTGGGACGAAAAATGATTTCGTCTAGACAATCATTCCTTAGAAAAATTTTCCAGTTCAGTTCCTGTTCGTTCCATTGCTCTTACAAGGTGATAACTGATCTGATCGTCCTGTACGAACAATGTTCGTCCCATACGATCAGTACAAAAACTTTTTCAAGATCTCCTTTAAGTGTGTGTAAATTTATTCACTCAATTAGAATCACTCCCTTTCAAATT
Source organism: Dendrobium catenatum (assembly GCF_001605985.2). NCBI lineage: Eukaryota > Viridiplantae > Streptophyta > Magnoliopsida > Asparagales > Orchidaceae > Dendrobium > Dendrobium catenatum. Next base: position 25,551,649 of record NW_021319083.1, read on the forward strand.
TAATTCAAATAAAAAGTATAAACTTCAAATTCACAAAGTATCTCATGCTGAATCTGATTTGAAGTCTTCGTAGTCTGAGATTCGATTTTCCTAAAATATTAGTACACTCAAGAGAAAAAACAAATCTTCTAAAAATGTTAGGAGATAACAACACATAAAATAATAATATTTGGAATCATCAAAACTATACAAATTGCAATAATGTAAAACATGCAAATAGCAACTGTCCTAACATTAACATCCCTAACGAACTTTCAAGTTGTATCAGAGCGGAATTCATAAAAAATTAGTTTGAAAACTTTTTGAATTTTGATCCATGCTAACCTTGGAAATCGTAACACTACGGAAGGGTATTTTATTACCCGACCTCCCCTGTTCGATAACCTACCTTTTGATTTCTGGAAAACCCGCATGTCAACATTTTTACAATCTACTGATTATCACATGTGGATGCTTATTAAAGAAGATTATTCTCCACCTTCTCGTGAAATTAATGGTGTTAAAATAGAAATTACTTTTACTGAATGGACTTTTGATGAAAGAGATTTAGCCCAATTAAATGCAAAATGTTTGAACTATTTTTTTGTGCTTTAAAATCTGAGGATTACATGCGTGTATCCACTTGAAAAACGGGTAAGGAAATTTGGGATAAATTGTATATCACTTATGAAGGAACCAATGAAGTAAAACAATCCAGTTTGAACATTCTCTTGCATGACCATGAACTTTTTTGTATGAAACATCATGAATCAATTTCTAGCATGTATACTAGGTTTACTCATATAGTTACTTCACTGCATGCTTTCGTAAGAGAACTTTCAAATTTTGAAAAAGTAAACAAAATTTTGAGATTCTTGCCTTCGTTATATGATGCTAAAATCACTACAGTCATTGAATCTAAGGATTTGAACACTTATTCTAGTGTTAACTTACTTGGCTCACTCATTGCTTACGAGTAAGCGGTGAATCAAAGAAATCTTGATGTAGGTGAGAAGAAGAAGGAGAAAACAGTTGCACTGAAGGCACAAAAATTAGATTATGAAACTTCCGGGTCTGAAAGCGATGGAGTTGCCTTCATCACAAGGCAATTTAAAAGCTTTCTATGGAATAAAGAAAAGCATCATTGGAGAAAAGGTAAGGATCATAAATATTCTAAAGGATCTTTTGATGTTGTTTGTTATGAATGCAGGAAGCCTGGACATGTGAAAGCCAATTGTCCTACACTTCAAGATCACTCGAGCAAAGAAAAGGAAAAAGGTGAGGAGAAACCTAAGTTTAGAAAGGACAAGAAGAAAGTCCAAAAGGCATTCTGGGCAGAATCTGGTACTGATTCCTCTGAGACTGAACCAGAGGAAGAGACTTCAAACCTGTGCTTAATGGGGGAAGATCATCTAGATAAAAGTGATAAAGAAGAGGTATGCAAACCAACTTATCATGAATTGTTTGAGATTTGTGAGAAACTCCATGCATCATACAAAAAACATAAAAAGACTCATGCTAGCCTAAAATTTGAACTTTTAATTTTACAAAAAGTGTATGAAGTTTTTCTCAAAGATCATACAACGATTGCTTCAAATCACATGGCTCTTCTTGATGAATTTGATGACTTAAACAAGAAGCATTTGGAACTAATTGATGAACATAATGCATTAAAAGTTTCACACACCTCACTTGATTTAGATTTTAAGAAATCTAAAGAGATTGAGAAAAATTTGAGGATTGATAATGATACTTAAAAAAAAAACTAACTTGAGGATTCAAAATGACTTGGATACATGCAAGAAATCTAGGATGACACCAACTCCTAATCAAAAGTCAGAACCTAGGAAGAGGCATCATAACTCAAAGCATTTAAGAAAACCTTTTCCTGGAGTTAGATGCTTTTGCTTTGGCATACTTGGACACATCTCACACACTTGCACCATTCACCGTAGTACACATTTGGTGTGGAGACCTAAGGTGCATAATTCACAGCATACCATACCTGCATTGCATTCTACTTTTTCTAAGAAGGGGCCCAAACTAGTTTAGGTTCCTAAATCTGACTATTGTTGAGTTTTGCAGGTGTGCTCTCACCAAAGACCTCGTGGAAGCATAGGATAATTGGACATATGGAGGCTCGTAGCTCATAAATACTTAAACATGCTGCTTCATAAAATTTCTTAAATTTTTTTTAATTAGTGTTGTTTTAGTCTTTTGGTTGTGTGTTATTTTTTTTTTAATTTATTTTGTTTTCACTTTGCTTTCATTCCATATGATGAAATTTTTAAGCTTTTAAAATTTTTGGAGTTTTAGAGATTATGTTTAGCATTTCTAAATCGGTTAAAGGGAGAAATACTGTTGATGGTTTCCCTCCTTCTGACCTTATTTAGTGGTATGATTTTCTTCTCTAAATAAAAGTCTAACTCATTTTATCCAATGGTTTTTGAAACTAAGATTCTTTTTATCTTGCTAAAAAATCTATCTTGTGCATAATATCCAAAGTTCTTATATATCTCTCAAGTTAATTGAGATATTGCCTTTGCACTGATCATATGATTTTTGGTTTTGTTTTGTGGTAGTTCTTCCCTATGTTAGAGAGAGTGCTCCTATTCTCTAATATCTAGAAGATATACTCACAACTAGGAACTTCTTGTAAGAGTTTGCAAAAGAGAATTGAGCTTGCAAAAGATAAAAAGGAAAGTGGTAAAGACGCCAAAATTGAAATAAAAAGTATATACACAAATGTGTATAAAAAATCAAGAGATGCTCATTCAAGAGGCATAAAATGAGCCCACTAAAAAGCAAGCTATCCTCTCTTTTCAAAACTTTTAAAACTTAGAAGAACTTATGAGTTATGTGAGATTTTCAAAGGCTTGATTTCAAATTCCATGATTGAGAAAAATTACTTTGACATATTATTTATGAGATATTTTCTTTGTAAACAAGTTTTGAATTGATCTTCTTTTTATCCTATTTAGTTATTCTGAGTTAGGCCTCTATTTTTCAAAAGATAATTTATACCCTGAAGGATATCCGATCTAGGGTTAACAGAATCGAATATTCTACCTTCTTCCGATTGAAATTTGTTAACCTATTGATCTCTTGAAACTCTAAAGTTTAAATTATTTAAGAAATTCTCATATGAATTGCTTTGATAAAAAAAATAAAAATAAAAATAAAATATAAAAAAAATTAAAAACAAAAAAATTTGGTTCAAATTATTTGTTTTTAGCTTTTCATCGTTGTTCTTTTTCTTTCTTCTACTTTTCTTTTATTTTATGTTTGAGGGCTTTGATCATCACCATCCTTCATTAATTTTCAAATTCTAGTCACATTGTCCTGGCCGATTCTCATATCGTCCTGGACGATAGGACAATTCCTTCAAAACTTCTTCTGCTGAACCTTTTTCTGAGCTTGCTATAACTCTTCCTCCTGGACGATAATATATCATCCTGAATGATCTGATCGAACTCTATGGAAATCATGATGATAGTCTTGGCCGATAACATATTTCATCCTAGCCGATGTATTTTATGGTCATCGTCCTGGCCGATAAACTGAATCGTCCTGGATGATCCACATGTCAGCACGTTTAAATCCTTAAAATCAGCCCCGGATGATCCATTATTGGACAATCGTCCCGGCCGATCCACTGTTCATCCTGGACGATACACGTGGCACATATCTAAAATGTTTTAACTTCAGATGGTATGATCAATTATTGTGCATCGTCCTGGACGATACACCTAATCAGCCTGGACGATCTGCTTTTTCAACGGTCGTCCGGCTTGACTCCACGGGACGATCACCTATATCTAATTGGCCTGGCCGATCGGACTTCCTTTTTGACCAATCGGCCTGTATGTGTTTATTATATCATATCGGCCTGGACGATATGGCCATTTCCTTAAATTCAGGCCATTCCAGCCATGTTTTCCACTTCACATCCCTTCTCCTCTTATGTTTCCTTACTAACTCCTTTCTTTGGCTGGTGGGAAATAGGTTCGACAAACTTCTGGAGTTCTTTGAGGGCTAGGATTGACCCTCATTTCAGGGAGGCAGAAGATTAAGCTACTTACCATCGATATAAAGAATGTAGGACAACTGTCTCCAGAATCATCAATCCTACCCACATTTCGTATCCGGTAATGGATCTTTCCGCTTACACTTCCCTTTGTTTCATTATTTCACTCGCTTTCCCATTTAATATTGAGGTCCTTCGTGAATTCTTCTCAAATCTTTGCATAAATCCTACCTTCACAGCCCTAACCTCCTATGTGAATCGACGCCCCGTCGAAATTACATATCAGGACTGTGTTGAACTTTTATAGCTATCCACCATCGGGGATAAGCTTCACATAATCATTTCAGATCCTGACTTTGACTGGTCCACAGAAAATCATTTCCTTCGCCAGACCAATGAACCTTGTCATGTTGGAGAGACTAGCTCTTTAGTCAAAGATGCTAGGACAATCCAACATGTCCTTCGTACCTCCATAATTCCAAAAGTCAGGGACCGAATCCACATTACTCCTCTACTGTCTCTGACTACTTTTTACATCATGGCACATAGAGAATTTAATACTGCAGACTTAATTTTTCGGTACATTGATGACTTAACCACAATCTGTGATCTAGGTCATAAGAGAAAACCCAATCTGGCTTTAGGACACCTCATAGCCTATGTACTTGAAACCAAATATCAAATTAAATATCCTGTTCCACCCAACCTCCCAACTCTCTTCTACTCAAATAGTTCCTTCAGTACCCTTCACAGTACTCATCTCCACCCTTGGGATGAGGAACCTCGAGGGGCTAAGGAGGAGGAGGCTCCCGCTCCCGCTCCCATTCCTGAACCTATTCCTCTCCACCTGCACTCACAGTTTGATCAGTAAATAAAGAGGTTTGATCGATGGGAGACCCGCTTCGATGCTTATGTTGCTGCACAGGAGCAGCAATATTCTGAGGACATGGCCCGCTACGAGCAGCACCGCACAGAGGACCTAGCCCGATTTGATAGCTTCATTATTCACCAGCAGCAGCATGACCAGGACAACGCCTGGTTCAATGCTCAGTTCACTACGCTCGCTAGCTACTTTCAGCAGCCACCTCTATACCCTCGTTTTTCTAGTCTTTGTCTTCTATTTTTTGTTTTCTGTTTTCTGTAGTTTGTCTTGTAGATTGTTTTAATTTCTATTGTGTTGTTTCTTTTTTTTCTCTTTCTGTGTCTAGGACCCTCTTTTTGTGATGACAAAAGGGGGAGTAGGATGTGGTAGGAAAAGTTGATGTGCTTGT
>NW_021319083.1:25557025-25571648 GCF_001605985.2 Dendrobium catenatum
GAGTGGACACAGGTCGAGTTGACCGAACCACTATAAATCTCTGTGTTCTTGTTTCTTTCTTCCGCACTTTAATTTTCGCACTTATTTTTTGTGGTGTGATTTTGGTTTATGAGATTTTACTTCTTTGAGAAAAGAAAATTTTTAAAATACCAATTCTCTTCCCCCTCTTGGTTAGTTTGGGCCAGTTCTATAGGGCTTAACATCCCTAACAAACTTTCAAAGGTAAGTTTGGCATTCATTATGTTACTTGGGATGTTTTATGCTTACCTAAAAGGAAAGGTGATTGGGGTTTGCAGTCGGCTATAGATAAATTATGCCCCTTGAGGGAAAAGTTTTCTTGGAACTTCATTGCCAATCCGAATTCACTGCTTAGTAGAACCTTGGTTGCTAAATATGGAGAAGAATTATGGAATGCTGATAAAAAGAGTTGTCTCTTTCCTACATGGAAGATCATCTTACATGGAGAAAAATTTCCTTATCCCATTGTGAAATGGAATATTGCTTCAGGTGTGATAATTAATACAGTAAAAGATAAGTGGACCTTGGATAGAAGTATAGAGAAGAGGCCAACCTTTGTTACAAATTTTCCTCCAGAAATAGATAATCTATCAATGTTTTCTATGAATGGAGTGTAGAATGTAGATATATTGTAGTAGGTGTTTGGCAATCTGTTAGTGGAGATTATTCATAAGATACATATCCATGTTAATATGATAATTGATCAGTTGGATATTCTTTATAAATGTTCTGGTAAATCTATTACAGCATTAGCTTCAAAGAGAATGTATGAGGATGTAAATGAATACAATTATAGGAGTTGGTTGAAAAAAGTAAAATTAAGACCTCAAGTTGAGGTTTTTTGGTGGCATTTAAATAGAGATGATATTCCCTCTAATGCTATTCTTTGCTACAAAAGGTTGTTTGAGTTTGCTGGTTGTCTGATGGGATGTTATGCTAAGGAAGATATGTATCATGTTGTAGTTCAGTTTAAGAAGCTTATTATGGTGCTAAATACTCTTTTTAAATGGGGATTTAGTTTTCCTGGGTTTAATTCATTTGAGGAATGTTTAAGCTATCTTCAAAAGTGTGCAAATTCTTCTCCTTTTTATGGAAATATGTATTTTTCTATAGTATTTATATGTTGGGAGTGCAAAAACAAAGTTGTATATGGTGGATCGGATGAATGCGTTTCTTACTTTCATGCTAATGTTGTAAGTAAAGCACCTACATATTTTTGTTCAGATCATGTTTGGGAGATCTGGGATATTAACCAGTTAGGAGAGCTATCTCATAATTCTTGGGATCCTCCTCCTTCTGGATAGATCAAGGTTAACATTGATGCATCAGTGATAATTTCTTATAAGGCAGGTATAGGTGGTATTTTTAGAGATTGCAAAGGAAGATTTTTTTTGTACTTTTCAGTTTAGTCTTTTGCATTGGGATTATTTGCATGTTGACATTCTTTCCATTATTTCACTTAGAAGATTTATTCAAGATTGGATGTATGAAAGTGTTGGTATTATCATTGAAGGCAATAACTTTAATGTTATCAAATTCTTTTAGGATCCTGTGAACAAAGTGGATGTTGAAATAGAGAGTATAAATACTAAGGATTTAGCCTTTCTTAGTGATTTTAAGCAAGTTTTATTTCAAATTGTTAGGAGGGAAGGTAATAAGCTTGCTGACATGTATGCAAGTTTAGTTCTTTTTTTTATTTTTTATTTTTTGGGATAATCTCAATCATAATAGAATTCCTCCTTCCTTTTTATCTTTGTTAAAGAAGGAATTTAGTTGTTCTTAGTTTATTTTTAATAAAATGCTTTATGCAGTTTCTTCAAGAAAAAAAAGAATAATTGATTGTACAGTACGATATGAATCTTACAATATGATATGGATCAAATATTATGATTAATTTAAAAAATGTAACGTCTAATTTTCTCACTATCACACTACCCTGAGTGTGTGTGGTAGTCAACATGCTAGCATACACCCTTATTAGACTAGACTCAAGAAATTAAAAAATAAATAAACAAAATTTACAAAAACTTTTAGTATACCCTATTCTACCCAATCTTAAGCCCTGAATCTATTGAATGGTGAAGTATATCCCAGAAATGTTAGTACAAACAAAAATAAATATGCACTATAAAAACTAGGAGACATAAATATGCATACATCAATGTTTATTATCATAAAAAATAAAAATTTGACAGCACAAGTGTAATAATATAATCCTTTTTTATGATGGAAATTCATTATTTGTTGAATTTGCAAACTAATAATTATTTTTTCCAAAGCATATCAAAGCACTGATAATGGCTCCCTAGCTATGGGTTTCTAGGAGATTTCGAGGTGATTCTCGGTTACCCTTCTCTGCACATCTCTGATCCTCCTCTTGGTTGTTCTCCTATATTTTTTTCATGATTTTCCTTCTCTTGATTTTCCTTTTGGTTTTTTCGTGGCTTTTTTTAGAGGTTTTCTTTTCATTTTTTCATGGAGAGAGAAGACATCTCTAACGTCATCCATCCCAGCTGCTACTTTGATCCCAGTTGGTAAGACCCGTTCCTTTAAGGATGCTTTGGCGAGTTCTTCTTCATCTACTGCTAGGGTTCAGTTTGTGCACTCTTCATTTAAGGATTGCCCTGCCCTAATGTTTGAAGATTAGGTTGTTTTGCATCTTGTTGTGCCTTTTGTGTTAACATTGGTTGGTAAATTTTTGCTTTGCCGTCCTAATCTTGATGTGATCCATAGGTTTTTTCTTAGTCTTAAATATTCTGGCTTCTTTAATGTTGGGTTATTGGACCCTCATCACATTTCTATCCAACTGCCCAATGACATAGATTATACTTGCATTTTCTCTAGGAGATCGTATTATATTTAAGCATGTCAAATGAGGTTACTCAAATGGACATCAGATTTTGATGTGAGGGAGGAATCTCTAATTGCTCCTGTGTTGATCTCTTTCCCAAATTTATGACTACATTTTTTAATTTGCAAATTATCATTGGATTGGCTTCAGTTTTTGGTAGACCTTTACAAACTGATCAAGCTACTGCTTCCCTATCTTAACCCTCGAATGCTCATGTCTTAGTTGAGTTAGATGTTTATAAGAAATATCCTAACAAAATATTGTTAGGTTCAGAATTAAATGGTTACTTTCAAAAGGTGGAGATTAAAAATCTTCCTATTTTTGCTCCCATTATAAGATGCATGGTCATGGTATTAATGAATGCTTTTGATTACATCCTCATCTTTGGAAGGATAAAACCGCACCTAAATCCTTACATGAAAATGTCAATACCGTAGGTGATGAGAATGGTGTGGTGAATAATACTTCTTATCTGTTAGAGGCTCCAGTTGCTAAGGGCTAGGAGGCTATTGATAATCTTGTTATTTCTATCTCTACACAGCAGAAAGTTTCCAATATTGTTCTTATGCATAGTGTAGGGCAAACTACTGTTGAACATTTGTTGGAAACTACTTCTTATTCTAACATGATTATTTCTTCTGATAATAATCCTTATGTGGTTAATAATAACTTGATTTGTTTGAATCCTACCAAGATTTATAATATAACTACTATTAACTCTTTTATAATTACTATTTAGGAGAAAGCTCAAGGGGATTTAGTGGTAGGGGGAATTCATAAAGGGAAATTGGTTATGGTGGATGATTGTCCCTTATATCAAGAAGAGGTTAATGAACATACTACTATTACACCGGAGAATATTATGGTAGAAGATGAATTTTCCCAACAGGAAAGGCTTGCTACTGTCCAAATCGTGAGTTGGAAGGAATCTAGTAAAGTGGTTGGAAATTTTGGTTCTACTTTGGAAGATGGAGTTTTTTATGTGCAAGGTGAGTTGCCTCTCTCTAGGGGCTTTGAGGTAATTTAAATGAATGAAAGCTTCTTTTATCTAAAAATTATCTTACTGATGCTTTTATTGATGCAGAGGTGGATATGTGAGCTAAATGCTATGCTAGAGATGATCATGACTTCATATTTTCCTAAGGTCATGGTAAGAGAGGTAGAAAAACAAAAAATGTTTTCTTATAATCCCAGAAACACATGTTCGTACACTTCTCATTAATTCTTATTTTTAATGTTTAACACTATTAATTAGAATGTTTGGTGTATAGGTTGCCCTTCCTCTAAGCTTAGAGTTAAGAATTTATGCCATATTCATAATGTGTTTATTCTTTTTTTTCTTGAGCCTCTTGTTTCTGTTGACAAATTGCTTCGCAGTGCTAAATTTTAGGGTTTCAAACATGCTAAATTGAATGTTAGAATTGATTTTACTGGTGATTTTACTTTAGTCTTAAATTGTAATATTAAAAGTTTTAATTTTCAATGTTGTGCTTTGTTTATTTATGCTACTTCATCTCATTATACTAGAAAGATTTTATGAGATGAAATCATCTAATTTCATAGTATTTGTAATCTTCCTTGGCTTATTGGTGGAGATTTCAACAATATAACCAACCCAGCTAAGCATATATGGGGTTCTCTCCCCATCTATCAGTCGATGGAGGATTTCAATGGTATGATAATGGATTATAACCTTAATAATACTGGTTTTTCTAGTAATAATTTCACTTGGCATCATGGCCATTTGTGGAAAGTCTTGAAAGGGTTTTATTTAATAATACTTGGCTTAATTCTTTTGAGCTCACTAAGGTTAACAATCTTAGCTGCACCCTCTCAGATCATTCTCCTCTTCTTCTTAAAATTCTCAATTGTGCTAGGGGTTTCCCTTCTCTTTTTAGATTTCAAAATATGTGGTTGCTTCATGATTCATTTCTTGATGTTGTTAAGCATAAATTGCACGCCACTCTATTCCCTGATGATTCTATATCTGGTATGAATAAAGTTTGGCTTAAGATGAAAAGGCTTAAGTAAGTGTTGAACTTGTTGAATCATAATGTCTTTAAAGATCCTTTTCCTGACATTTTAATTGCGGAAGAGAAGGTGAACTCTTTTGAGGATGCTTGTCAATTGGATCCTTCTATTCATACATCTATTTTCTGTTGCGGATCTATGGCTTATGATTTTGATGATAACAAACATTCTTTTTCTCTATGACTGCTTTGTACTAACATTTCAGGTTCACACGATCAGATTGTAATTTGGAATCAATTCATGAATGGGTAGACTAGGTCTGAGTTAGTTTGTACCCCTTTTTCCCTTCTTGAGTATATTGTATTTATTGTGGCTCCTGATGCTTTGTAACGTATAAGAGTTTCTGACTGTTCCCTAGAGTTTACTATTTTTAGTAACATAATCCTGGATGATATTTATATCGGCTGGGACAATCTGTTCAAAAGCAGAAACCCTAATTAGGGCATCCTCATTAAAGCAGCCGTCATTATGCAAAACAGATCTTCCTGGATGATTTTGTATCGACCAGGACGATAGGCTAAATTCAGAAAGTTTCTGCCGCCAGATCTACTTAGGAAATTCTTATTTTTGGATATCGGCCTGGTGGATCAGCCTGGAGTATAAAATATCGACCAGGACGATCCAGGAAAATTTTTCCAAAATTTCTCTGGCAATTTTGGAAAGCAATTAATGATGATTTCGTCTGGGCCGATCGCAAGATCGTCCAGGATGATTATACATCGTCCAGCTTCATTTCAGGGCGATATTCAGGATGATTTTCCTCATATTTGAACTAATCGGCCAGGACAATATGTCTATCGTCCTGGATAATAACGTCGGAAACCTGCATTAATGAGCTCGTTTTTAGTCCTTCTATTTAAGAGATGACAAGGCACTTTGTAAATGTCTTTGGCAGCCATTATAGCTTCGTTCTTGTGGGGGAAACTTGAAGAGAGAGCTTGAAAGGGAGAGAGGAAAGGGTGAAGTTTGAGAGGGAGAAGATCCTGTGAGGGGGGGAACTCAAGGGAGTGTGGAGGGGATTCCACACTGATGCTCCGGCGAACTTGCACCTTAGTACCATTGGATTCAAGGCTTGTCTCGAGGTAAGTTTACCAAAGAAGAAGATCTCCTTGGTGTCAAAGGACCCGACGACTCTGTCGCACCGGGGAAGGTGGAAGTGATTTTGTAAGGGCTTCTCCGCCTAGCTGTGGGGCCTAAAGGAGAGACACTTGTTTTAGTGCAATACTTGGAGGGTGCCTCCATGGAGTGGACGTAGGTCAAGGTTTGACCGAACCACTACAAACCCGATGTGTTCTTTCTTTATTACTTCCGCACTTTTAATTTCAGCATCATTGGTTTTGATTAAGGTGAATCTTGTTTTTTGGATTTAAGATTGTGTTTGTTTTAAGTACTGATTCACATCTCTATCACATTATTAGCCTTGGGCCAGTTCATAAGGGCTTAACATCCCTAACAAACTTTTAAGTGCTATCTAAGCACTTCCAAGTGGTATCAGAGCAGGATTCATAAAATAAGTTTCTAAAAGCTTTTGAATTTTTCGATCCATGGCTAATCATAATATTGCGGAAAGTCATTCAATCACCAGACCTCCTTTATTTGAAAATATGTCATTTAATTTTTGAAAAACTCGCATGTCTATTTTCTCGCAATCGATAGATTTTCATATGTGGCATATGATTTTAAATGTTTATTCTTTGCCGTCACGAGTTTTAGATGGAATTAAAATTGATATTCCTTTTAATCAATGGAGTAAGGAAGAACAAATCAATGCTCAATTGAATGCAAAATCTTTAAATTGTTTTTATGTGCCTTAAATTTAGAAGATTTTATATTAATCTCCATGTGCAGTACTGGTAAGGAAGTTTGGGATAAACTACACACCATATATGAAGGCACTAGTGAAATCAAGCAATCCAAGTTGAATATGTTAATGCATGATTTGAATTGTTTTCCATGAAATCTTTTGAAACTATCCTAGACATGTACTAGATTTATCCAAATTATAACATCATTGCATGCTTTAGGAAAATAATTTTCAAATTTTGAAAAAATTAACAAAATTCTTCATTGTCTACTAAATAAGTTTGATGCAAAAGTAATTTCTGTTTGTGAATCAAAAGATTTGAATGATTATTCTATTGATAATTTTATTGGCTCTCTCATTTCCTACGAGCAAAGTTTGGGTCAAAGACTTTTGGAAGCATGTGAAATGATTGTTTTAAAAGCTGAAGATACAGGAAGAGATAGCTTAGTTGGTGACGAATGCAATGACATGTCAAGTAAATCACGAAGCTCACCAAAGCATGAGCAAAAGTGAAAAAATGGTAAAAATGGTAAGGATGTTCATATTCCTTCTGATGTTATTTTCTTTCGATGTAGGAAGCCTGGACATGAAAAATCAGTGCCCTAATTTAAAAATTCTTCCTACGAAAGAAAAGGGCAAGGCAAAGCAAAAATTAAACTGGGGAAATAATGAAAAGCAAAAAATCTCATAGGCAGATCTGGTTTCTGAAGCATCAGACCAGGAGAGAGATAATGGTTAAAAGCCTTTCGTATTTTTTTTGTTGTGTTTTGGTTTTTTATGTTTTTCATTTTTATTTTGTATTTTGTTTATTCTTTAAAATTTTCTTTTTCGTGAAAGTTTTTCTCTGATCAATACACACATTTACTTTTCTAAAAATGAAAAATCTACTTTTTGTTTTTTCTTGAAATCTTTGGTAAGTTGTGATTGACTTCTTTAAAATAGTCAGAGGAAGGGAACTCATGATTTTGTTTCTCTTTCGCTCTTCTTAGAAGAGGTTATTTTACTTTTGATTCAAAGTCTTCATCATATTTTAAATTGGATTTTGAAACTATTTTTTTTTCATCTCCCTACATTATTTCTTTCGCATAGGAATCTTTTGCAAGATTATTGAATCCACCTTAAAATTTTCTTAATCAAGTTGTTCGTGTTGTCAATAATTTGAGTTTACTTTAGTTTTGAAAATATAAGAAAGAAAGCATATTTTTATCATGGCCATTTGTGGAAAGTCTTGAAAGGGTTTTATTTAATAATACTTGGCTTAATTCTTTTGAGCTCACTAAGGTTAACAATCTTAGCTGCACCCTCTCAGATCATTCTCCTCTTCTTCTTAAAATTCTCAATTGTGCTAGGGGTTTCCCTTCTCTTTTTAGATTTCAAAATATGTGGTTGCTTCATGATTCATTTCTTTATGTTGTTAAGCATAAATTGCACGCCACTCTATTCCCTGATGATTGTATATCTGGTATGAATAAAGTTTGGCTTAAGATGAAAAGGCTTAAGTAAGTGTTGAACTGGTTGAATCATAATGTCTTTAAAGATCCTTTTCCTGACATTTTAATTGCGGAAGAGAAGGTGAACTCTTTTGAGGATGCTTGTCAATTGAATCCTTCTATTCATACATCTATTTTCTGTTGCGGATCTATGGCTTATGATTTTGATGATAGCAAACATTCTTTTTCTCTATGACTGCTTTCTACTAACATTTCAGGTTCACACGATCAGATTGCAATTTGGAATCAGTTCAAGATTGGGTATACTAGGTATGAGTCAGTTTGTACCCCTTTTTCCTTTCTTGAGTCTATTGTATTTATTGTGGCTCATGATGCTTTGTAACGTATAAGAGTTTTTGACTGTTCCCTAGAGTTTACTATTTTTGGTAACATCATCCTGGATGATATTTATATCGGCCGAAATGATCTGTTCAAAAGCAAAAACCCTAATTAGGGCATCCTCATTAAAGCAGCCGTCATTATGCAAAACAGATCGTCCTGGACGATTTTGTATCTTCCAGGATGATAGGCTAAATTCAGAAAGTTTCTGCCGCCAGATCTACTTAGGAAATTCTTATTTTTGGATATCGGCCTTGTGGATCGGCCTGGACTATAAAAAATCGGTCAGGACGATCCAGGACAATTTTTCCAAAATTTCTCTAGCAATTTTGGAAAGCAATTATTGGTGATTTCGTCCGGGCCGATCACAAGATCGTTCGGGATGATTATACATCGTCCAGCATCATTTCAGGGCAACATTCAGGACGATTTTCCTCATATTTGAACTAATCGGCCTACCGTCCTGGACGATAATGTCGACAACTTGCATTAATGAGCTCTTTTTTAGCTCTTCTATTTAAGAGATGACAAGGCACTTTGTAAGTGTCTTTTGCAGCCATTGTAGCTTCATTCTTGTGGGGGAAACTTGAAGAGAGAGCTTGAAAGGGAAAGAGGAAAGGGTGGAGTTTGAGAGGGAGAAGATCCTGTGAGGGGGGGAACTCAAGGGAAAGTGGAGGGGATTCCACACGGTTGCTCCAGCAAACTCGCACCTTAGTACCATCGAATTCAAGGCTTGTCTCGAGGTAAGTTCACCAAAGAAGATATCTCCTTGGTGTCAAAGGACCCGGCGACTTCGCCGCACCGGGGAAGGTGGAAGTGATTTTGTAAGGGCTTCTCCGCCTAGCTGTGTGGGCTAAAGGAGAGACACTTGTTTTAGTGCAATACTTGGAGGGTGCCTCCAAGGAGTGGACGTAGGTCAAGGTTTGACCGAACCACTATAAATCAAGTGTGTTCTTTCTTTATTACTTCCGCACTTTTAATTTTCGCATCGTTGGTTTTGATTGTGGTGAATCTTGTTTTTTGGATTTTAGATTGTGTTTGTTTTAAGTACTGATTCACCTCTCTATCTCATTATTAGCCTTGGGCCAGTTCATAAGGGCTTAACATCCCTAACGAACTTTCATGTGCCATCTGAGCACTTTCATTTTCTAAAAGAAGCCAATGATGAGCTTTACAAACTTCAAGCCTAGGAAGAAAATTTTTTGAAGCAAAAGGCGGCTATTAAACATTTGGTTGAAGATAATAATAATACTAAATATTTTCATGCTTTGGTTAATAAGAAACATGCTATTAATTACATTCATAAAATTAATTGTGAGGATGGCTCTATTATTGAGGATACTACTGAAATTGCTAATTTGGATATTCATTTTTTTTAGAATCATCTCAAAAAAACCTTTGTCCCTTCTACTATTGACAATCCATCCATTAACACTATTCTTATTTCTCATGAGGACATCTGTGGTATGTCTAAATCTCCATCTCTTATGGAGGTTCATAACACTTTTTTTTTGTATGAATGCTAACTTGATTGCTAGTACTAATGGTTTCATGATTAAGTTTTTTTAGATAACATGGCCTATTATCTATAATGATCTTTTTCTACTGTTACTAATTTTTTTAATGGTAATCCTATTCCGAAGTTTTTTTTCTACCTCCATTGAGCTTATTCCCAAGAACAATTTTATGAATTTGTTGCATGACTTTAGACCTATTAGTCTATGTACTATCTTTTATATGTTGCTTTCTAAAATTTTGATGAATCGCCTTACTGTTTTATTGCCTAAGTTGGTTTCTCCTTTTCAAATGGGCTTTCTCAAAGGGCATGCTATTGTTGACAAATTCTTATTGGCTCAAGAATTTTATCAAGATTTGGATGTCAAGGTGAGAGGTGATAATATGATTCTGAAACTGGATATTCGTAAAGCCTATGATAATATTAATTGGACCTTTATTTACAACATCTTGAATTTATTTGGTTTTAATCTTAACTTTATAAATCTCTTGAAGACTTGCATTAAAAACCCTTAATTTTCCATTATTGTGAATGGTAAAAGCCATGGCTTTTTTAAGGCTTCCCATGGGCTTAGACAAGGGGATCGTATTTCTCCTGCTCTCTTTATTATTGTTGCTAAGTACCTCTCTAGAGGTCTTGTTGATTTTTTTAATAAGTGACCTAGTCTCTACTTTAAAACTTTTGGTGGCATTAAAATTTCCCATTTGTGTTTTAAGGATTATTTTATTGTTCTTTCAAATTCCTCAATGAATAAGATCAATAGAATTATGTGTTTCTTTAACCAATTTGAATTGTTTACTGGTTTGTCTTTTAATAAGCAGAAGTGTTGTTTTATTGCTGCTAAGAATGTTCCTTTTGATTGTGTTGTGGCTATCAAGACTCTTATTAACTTTACTCAAAGTTTTTTTCTCTTAATGTATCTGTGTGATCCTCTTTATAAGGGCATAAAGAAGTTCTTCATCTTTGATGATTTAATTTCTATAGTGCATAATATACTTTCTTCCTGGGATTCCAGTTTTTTAAGTTTTGGTGGTCACCTTGTTCTTATTAAAAGTGTTCTTTCTTTTATTTTGATTTATAGTTTTCAAACTCTTCTTCCTAGTAAAACTATTTTCAATAGGATTATAATTTTTAATAATTTTTTTATGAAAGGTACTGGGCAAAATTCAAAAATTCGTTGGTATTCCTGGGATAAATTTTTTTGGTTGTTGCATGAAGGGGCTTTAGGCTGCAAGTCGATGTTTGATTTGGCTTATGCTTTTTTGTTTAAGCTTTGGTACAATCTTAGGGTCAATGTGAGTCTTTGGGCTAACTTTACGGTTGCTAAGTATTATGGGGGAGACACCCCTCCATGAGTTATTTTAGTAAGGGTCACTCTAAAGTTTGGCAGCATCTTTTCTTTGTTAAATGGGATGTCGATCCTTCTATTTTTGGGGTCTTGATAATAGTAATATTTTCTTTTGGCAAGATCGTTGGCTGAATGGTCAGTCGATTGACTCTTTAATGAATTCTTTCTTCATTGATTCCGTAAAGGTTAATTACTTCTTTTTGAATAATGGTTGGGACTTGGAGAAACTCTCTAGTATTCTTCCTGAGTTCATTATTCAGCTTATTTTAAAGATCCCTCTTAACATTAATTCGATGGATGTGTTGCTTTGTGATTTTACTAAAGTTGGTTGTTTTAAAGTTAAAGATGCTTGGCATTTCCTTAGATCAAAACATGAGACTTTCATGGTTTTTCATATGATTTAGCATAAAAGTATTCCTTCCAAGATTTTTATTTTTATTTGGAGAATTTTACATAAAATTATTCCTACTGATGAGAATTTGAGGACAAGAGGTTTTATCTTTCCTTCTAAATGTGAATGTTGTTACCATATTGATAATATGCATCTTGTTTTCTTTTTGGGCTTCTTCTCTGTTAAAGTTTGGACTTATTTTGAGGACATTTTTCATTTAAACTATTTTACTATGAGGGGTTCTATTAATTCTTTGCTTGATTGTTCATTTATTAATTCTAAAGGTCATGTTAGAAATGTGATTCCCTCTCTCATTCTTTGGTTCTTTTGGTTGAAGAAGAACAACTTATTGAGATTTGTTCACTATGAATTAGGTTGTTAAACCTAAACTTATGTCCCAAGGCTATCCAAAAGGGGGGGTGAATTGGTATTTTTTTTAAAAATTATCCCTCTTGAGTATGTTGAACCGAAAATAAACTTTAGTGAATTTTTAGAAAAAAAATTTCAACCACAATTTTTATAACAAAACAAAATGCAGTAAATAAAATGTAGTAAAAATAAAAGAAACAAAATTTATAGTGGTTCAGTCTAAACCAGACCTACATCCACTCCCCGAAGGCACCCTCCGAGTATTACACTAATACCAATATTGTCTCTCCTTTTGCAACCACAGTAAGGCGGAGAAGCCTTTACAAACACTCTTTCCACCACTACTCAGTGCGGCAGAGAAGCATTGTCCTTTTACACTATCCCAAATATTAATAGAGAACCATCATCCTTTTACACTATCTGCAGTGTTGGCAGAGAACTTTCAGTCCTTTCACACTCTCCTAGTGTGGACAGAGAACCCTTCTACCTTTCACACTCTCTTAGTGTGGGCAGAGAACCCACGGCTATTTACACTCTCCAAGTGTCGGCAGAGAACTGGATCTCCTTGACATATCTTCTCACAAGAATTCTAGAATGAAAGAAGAAAAGAGTGAAGTAATCCCAAATCACAATTAGAGATTCTTACCTTTGAACACCAAGCGAAGCCTTCACGCTTCAGTGGTAGGAATCCTCCTTTGAATGCCCTCTCACACTCTCTCCTTGACTCTTCTTTCAATAGGCATGAAGATCAAATGGCAAAAAGATTGGGTGGTAGTGTAAATTGGACTATATATAGGAAAGAAAAGAAAAACTGTCCAAAACTACAAATTTTTCATATCAACACGAACTGAATCATCACCTACGATCGTTGATCATCCTGGACGATTTTACTTAAAGTATTGGAAACAATCATAAAGAATATTGGTACGAACTATGTTCGTACACAATCATCGTCCCGTACAAACTAAGTTCATCCGGTATGATCCGTTATACCGTAGGTCAGTTCCCAAATAACTGCATGGACGTAACCAATTTTGGTAAGTCATTTCACATCGTCCTGGGATGAACAGGACTTCGTCTGGATGAAATTTTTACAGAGAAGAAATCGTCCTGGCACGATAATGAACTTCATTTGAATGAAATTTTTACAGAGAAGAATTCGTCCGGGGACGATTTCTATTTTATCTGGACAAAATTTTTACAGGGAAGAAATCATCCTGGCACGATTATAGATTTTGTCTGAACAAAATTTTTACAGAGCCTATTTCGTCCTGGGATGAAAATAATTTCATCATGGATGATTAGGACTTAGAAAAATTTCCTCAACTCCTATTCGTTCCATTGCTCTTACCGGGAGAAAACTGACCTGATCATACCGTACGAACTATATTCGTCCCGGACGATCAATACTAATTTTTTAAATTTTCCTTAAGTGTGTGTGTGTGTGTGTGTTTTTATTCATTCAATTACAATCACTCCCTCTCAATTTAAGGAACAATTTAAAGCTTCAATTTGCAAAGAATTGTATGCCGAATTTGATTTGAAGTCTTCATAGTTTGGAGTTTAATTTTTTTGAAATGTTAGTACACACAAGAGCAAAAACAAATCTTCCAAAAAGTGTTAGGAAATAATTGCATATAAAACAATAATATTTGAAATCATCAAAACTAAACAAGTTGCAAGAATATAACATATGCAAATAGCAACTCTCTTAACAATCTCCCCTTTTTTGATGATGACAAAATAATTATTATTTGTACGATTTCAAATTTTAAGAATCTCCTAAACTCCCCTAAATTGATGAATGCATGAAAATAAGGAGGCATTGATTCATTTTTTTTTTGTTTAAAAAAAAAATTATCCAAAACAAAACAACAACATAATCACAAAAACAAAATATACACAAATACTGACACAAGATACAAGACTCACAAGATACAATTCAACAAACAATTTCTCCCCCTTTTTGACAACAACAAAAAGTGAAGAAAAACAACTTGAAATGAAAGCAGAGATATGAAAATCATTTGATAATGTAATCTTAACAGCGATTGAAATATGTTATGCAAATAAAGTTAAAATACTAGGCAAATCATAGAAATTCATATAATTTAAGAAGTGATATAACATAGATAATAAAAAGAATTTATCAAAGACATGAGTTAGTTTAGACACTAAGATAGAGAATATCATTGCAATAAGGATGAATGAAAAATTGTATATTTCAAAATTTCAATATCAATTATAAATGAACATAAGATCAATTTGAATTAAGAGATTAAAAGAGTTGGAACGAAATAACTACCACATGTGGCACTTTGCGCATCTTTTTTATAGTTGTGGCACACTTTTGTGCATCATTTTTATTTTGGGCTTATTTTGTGCCTCTTTTTCACTTTGCGAACCTTTGCGCATTCCTTTTTATTTTTTTTTTATATTGTACTTTTACACAATTTGCAAGAGTAA
>NW_021319083.1:25576957-25675098 GCF_001605985.2 Dendrobium catenatum
TTTTTCATACTAGAATGACAAAGTCTCCTATGCCAAAGCCATGACTCATCAGATACAGTTTTCAAACAAAAAGTAGTAGGAGTTTGAATGCAATTTAAATCTAGCATATAAATATTATTTACCCTTTTTTCATTCAAAACATCTTTACCATTTAGGCTTAATATGTAGATAGTAGAAAAAAATTTTAAATAGTAACATTTATCACATAGCTAACTTATACTTAACAAATTATATTTTAATCCTTCAACCAATAATACATTGTCTATGAAAAAATTCTTTAAATTTCCACTCATACCTATCCCAACCACCTTCCTTGTGGTGTTATCTCCAAGTGTAACCTTGCCTCCACTCCTGGCTTCCAGCGTTATGAACTGAGTAGTATCTCCAGTCATGTGCTTTGAAAATCCACTGTCCATGTACCATATGCTCTCATGAGGTCTTGTGTGAGATCAATCCTGCAAAATTATAAAATGTTAGACTTGGGAACCCAAACAAGTTTGGGTTTACCTTTAGCAATTTATAATCAGATGCATGTATGATATGTCTAAGTTTATGTATCTTAGGTTTTCACATCAAATTAGCTTTTATCTTCAAAATACAGGTGTGAGCTATATGTCCAAATAATCCAGAATTATTACATTTTACTTTAGGAAATGGATTCCTAAGTCTTCTAACATCCATCTGTCTTTTTAGGGATTGCATAAATTTAGGATACAGATTAGGATTAGTATAATCTTCAAGTTTAGGTGATATCCTATTATCCTCGAGAGCTTTTATAGTTAATTTGTAAAATGAATTTATATCCTCCAAAATTTGATTTGTATAACTGGTTCTATAAAGTTTGCTCTCAAATTCATCCTTAGAATTCGTATAATCTTTCTCGAGTTCTGCATAGGATGATTTTAAATTCTCATGATTTTTATTCAAGTCATAAAACTCATCAAGTAATTTCATGTGGTTGTTATCAATCAAAGCATGATCTTTCCTAAGAATTTCATGTTCCTTTTTAAGTTCTTTAAATTCTAGAGTTAGACTAGCATGCATTTTCTTCATTTTTCTATATGCATCATGCATGTGTTCAGAGCTTCAAATAATTCATCATAAGTTAAGTCACATACCTCTTCTTGATCTAACTGATCAAGACTGTCAGCCATTAAGCATAAATTAGTGACTTCCTCTTCTTTCTCAGTCTCTGATGAACCTAAAGATGAGTCCACCCAGAAAGCTTTTTGAAACTTCTTTCTACCCTTCTTTACAGTAGGTTTCTCCTCTACCTTCTCCTTGCTAGAATTGTCTTTGAGTTTAGGGTAATATGTCTTTATATGTCCAGGTTTTCCTGCACTCATAGAAAATAACATAATTTGAAACCTTGATATTTCTATTGAATTTACCTCTATTCCATTGTTGGAGTTTCTTCTGCTTCCTCTTCAGAAAGCTTCTAAATTGTCTAGTCATCAATGCGATGTCTTCTTCATCCTCAGGTTATAAGTGTTCACTCTCAGACTCTTCCACATTAAGTTCTATGTTCTTCTCCCTTCACGGTTCATCTGGATCAATCTTTCTTTGGCTAACTCCTTGGTCATAAGCAATAAGCGAACCAAGAAGATTGTCAATAGAATAAATGTTTAAATTCTTAGACTCTATAATTGTAGTAATTTTAGCATCATATAGAGTGGGTAAGCAATGAAGAATCTTATTAACCATCTCAGCATTTGTTAACTCCCTACCCAATGCATGCAAAGAGGTGACTATTTATGTGAATCTTGTGTACATATCAGAAATAGATTCATTTGGTTTCATGCGAAATAGTTCATAATCATGCAACAAGATATTGCGTCTCGATTGTTTAACCTCATTAGTTCCCTCATATGTTATATAAAGTCTATCCCATATGTCATTTCCACTTTTGCAAGTGGAAACCCGCATGTAGTCTTCTGATTTTAAAGCACAAAAGAAACTATTCAAGCATTTGGCGTTTAATTATGCTAAGTCACATTCTTCTACTGTCCAGTCTACAAAAAGTGTTTAAACTCTAACTCCATCAACTAATCTAGTTGGTTTTGTATATCCTTCATGGACTAAGATCCACATATTATAATCAAGTTACTGTAAGAAAGTAGACATGCGTGTTTTCCAAAAATCAAAAGGTATATTATCAAACAGTGGAGGTCTAGTAATAGAGTAACCCTCAGGTTTGTTTCGGTTTCCAAATGTAGCCATTTACGTTATTCAAAAGGTAGTCTAAACTTATGATTTTGAAACAAAACTCTGATACCACTTGTTGAGATTCCTTCACTATGAATTAGGTTGTTAAACCTAAACTTATGTCCCAAGGCTATCCAAGAGGGGGGTGATTTGGTATTTTTTTAAAAACTTATCCCTCTTGAGTATGTTGAACAAAAAATAAACTTTAATGAATTTATAGAAAAAGTTTTTCATCCACAATTTTTCTAACAAAAAAATTTGCAGTAAATAAAAAGCAGTAAAAATAAAATATACAAAATTTATAGTGGTTCGGTCTAAACAAGACCTACATCCACTCCCTGGAGGCACCCTCCGATTATTGCACTAATACCAATAGTGTCTCTCCTTTTGCACCCATAGCAAGGCGGAGAAGCCTTTACAAACACTCTTTTCACCACTACACGGTGCGGCGGAGAACCGTCATCCTTTTACACTATCCCCAGTGTTGGTAGAGAACCATCGTCCTTTTATACTATCCCCAGTTTTGGCAGAGAACCGTCAGTCCTTTCACATTCTCCTATTATGGGCAGAGAACCCTTCGACCTTTCACACTCTCCTAGTGCAGGCAGAGAACCCGCGGCTATTTACACTCTCCAAGTGTCGGCAGAGAACCGGATCTCCTTGACATATCTTCTCACAAGAATTCTAGAAGGAAAGAAGAAAAGATTGAAGTAATCCCAAATCACAAGTAGAGATTCTTACCTTTGAACACCAAGCGAAGCTTTCATGCTTCAGTGGAAGGATTCCTCCTTTGAATGCTCTCTCACACTCTCTTCTTGACTCTTATTTCAATAGGCACGAAGATCAAATTGAAAAAAGATTGGGTGGTAGTCTAAATTGGACTATATATAGAAGAGACAAGAAAAACCGTTCAAAACTGCAAATTTTTCAAGTCAACATGAAATGAATCGTCCCATACAATCGTAGATCTTCCTAGATGATTTTACTTAAAGTGTTGGAAATGATCCTAATGAATATTGGTACGACCTATGTTCGTACACGATCATCGTCCCATACGAACTAGGTTCGTCCGGTACGATCTGTTATACCATAGGTTGGTTCCCAAATAACTGCATGGACGTAACCAATTTTGGTAAGTTGGTTCACATCATCCTGGGACAAACAGGACTTCATCAGGATGAAATTTTTATAGAGAAGAAATTGTCCTGGCACGATAATGAACTTCGTCTGAACGAAATTTTAACAGAAATAAATTTGTCTGGGGACGATTTGTATTTCGTCTGGATGAAATTTTTACAGAGAAGAAATCATCCTGGCACGATTATAGATTTCATCTGAACGAAATTTTTACAGAGCCTATTTCATCCTGGGACGAAAATAATTTCATCCTGGACGATCAGGACTTAGAAAAATTTCCTCAACTCCTGTTCGTTCCATTGCTCTTATGGGGAGAAAAATGACCTGATCGTCCCGTACGAACTATATTCATCCCGGATGATTAGTACAAATTTTGTAATTTATCCTTAAGTGTGTGTGTGTGTGTATGTTTATTCATTCAATTACAATCACTCCCTCTCAATTTAAGGAACAATTTAAAGCTTCAATTTGCAAAGAATTGTATACTGAATTTGATTTGAAGACTTCATAGTTTGGAGTTCAATTTTCCTGAAATATTAGTAAACACAAGAGCAAATACAAATCTTCCAAAAAGTGTTAGGAAATAATTGCACATAAAACAATAATATTTGAAATCATCAAAACTATACAAGTTGCAAGAATGTAATATATGCAAATAGCAACTCTCTTAACATAACTCTCACTTCAATGGTGTGGGTGTGAGCCAACAGAGAATTATTCATAATATTAAGGATAAAGTGATGTCCCGTTTCTCTGCTAACTTACTTTCTTTCAAGAATTTTATGAACTATTCCATTACTGTTGCTGCTTTGGGCATTAACTTGGAGGTGGGTAATTTTCATAAGGCTTCGAAGTGTATTACTTTGTTGAAGCCTCAGCTTAATTTCTTTAAATTGAATTTGACTAGTGCTAGATTGGGTTCTATGGTTGGCTGTGGTGGCATGATCAAAGATCATAATGGCAACTATATGTTGGGTTTGTTGGGCCGGGTCCTAATGGTAATGAAAATTTTTCTATTACATATAATGTTCTTCACGGTTTAAGTCTTTGTGCAGATCTTTACTACATGATTGTTGTGGTTGAGGTGGGTTCTCACTTTGATTATCATTTTCTTATTCATAAGGAGGATACTATTAGTTCTTCTACTTTATTTTATATTTGGAGTGACATTAGGAAGCTTTTGAATACTTTAAACAATTCTTTTTCTATGATTTTTGAGGAAGGGAATGCTTGTGCTCATTCTATTCCTAGTAAGGGTGGTGAGTTTAATGTTATGACTAAACTGTCAATTTCTAATCTTCCATTTTTTGTTAAAGTCCTCTTATGATTGGATCAAATTGGGTTATCTTATGTTAAGAACTATTTTTGTAGTTTTTCTTCCTATGGGTGGCCGTGGGGTTCTTCCTTCCTATTTTGTTTCGCTTTTTTTTTTGTGGGGTGGCCTAGTTGGCCTTCAATTCTATGTTTAGGTGTTCTTCTACTTTTTTTTCTTACTGTGGTATATCCAGTGGCCTTTTTCTTGTTCATTTTTTTCATGCTGTTTGTTCTGCTACTATATGCTGGACTGCCAGGTTATTTGGAAGGTGGTGGCTAGGATTCTTTGGGTTTGCATTTATTTTATTAGTTTGGGATGCTTTACTTTCTGTATTTTTCCCTGGAACATTTATCACTAGGGGTTTTATATTTTGGGTGTTGCTATGACCCTTGGTGCTTATGCTAATTTCAACTTAATCCCTATGTGTAGTGGTATCTGGAGTTTCTTTTTGTTGGGTTGGTGGGTCACTTGTTGAGTGGATTCTAGTATTCTCTGGGGTATTTTTTTTATAGCTCCTTGTTGTTTCTGTCTGGGTTGCTACAGGGGTGCAGGTTGGTTATGCTCATTCCTGGGTTATTGAACTGTTCAGTTTAGGTTATCGTGTGTTACTTGGATCTCTTGTATTTAGCCTAGGCTGAGTTCCTCTTATTGGTTATGGCTGCCTATTATGTTTTATATGTTGGGAGCATTGGTGCCTTATCTTGTTTGTACCCTTTTTGGTTGATTATGGAGAAGTGTTTTGGTTACTTGATTCTCCTAGACTTTGGTGGTTTTTCTCTATTCTATCATTTGGATTATGGGTACTTGTTCTATCTTGCTGATATTATGGAGAGGTATCAGGTGGTTTGCTTGGTTACTAATGTTCTGTTTGTCTATTATACTAATGTTTATGGTATTAATCTTTTGTACTATCCTTATATGTATCATAGGCCATATTACTGTTATGTCTACTTTGCCTATCAACTTTTTTTGTAGGTTCTTTTTTGGGTTGATAACTGTAAGGATAGCATGGGGATTAGTTATATGGAGCCTTTTATTATTTTTTGTTTTGCTCCTTCTTTTTTGGTTCTTTGTCTTAAGCACCATAGAATGTACTTAGGGATTCTTGTATTATTCTATACTGGGGAACTCGAGCTCTTAGGTTTATTTTCTTTATTTTTGTAGCTCTTTAAGTAGTAGCGAGCTTGAGATCACCTTAAGGACTGTGTACAATTTTTCATAATTAATGCGTATGCTCCTTTGTGGTTTTCCCCTTAAATAAATAAATAAATAAATAATATTTTCTCCTAATCTCTCCATGATGAAGATAATTACATTAAAAATAAGGAAAACTATTTATTTTTATTAACACATTCAACTGACCAGATGTCTACTACCCCATTTGACATTACAAAAAAGGAGAGATAATACAACACATAAATTTGGATACATGTATAAGAGATTTTTTTTTAATGAAGGGAAAATTATAGAAATGAAAACATGAAAAAAGAAACTACAACATATAATCATATATAAAACATAATTAAAAAAAAGAAACAAAAAAAGATAAATAAACACACAAACGTACCTTAATATTCTTACACCTTATCTGCATTAATAATTGAATCTTTTATTATTCAGCATAAGTTTGTTACATCCTCTTCTTGCTCCTATTCTGATGAGTCAGAAGCTAAGTCTTCCTAGGAGATTCTTTGCATCTTTTCAATTCCCTTTTTTGTATTTTACTTATCCTCATCCTTTTCCTTTACAGGGTGAGTCTTTAGGTTAGCGCAAAGGTATTTCAAATGTATATGCTTCCTACACCAAATGTAAATAATGTTAAAAAAAAACTTATTATTTTTATCATTTTTTCCTTTGGTCCACTTTAGAAGATTTCTTTCACCCCAGAAAACTATTCAATTTACTTCATATTAATATCATCTCCTCACTCCCATCATCTCCTAAGCCATTTTTATACATGTCTTTGGCATTTAGAGTTATAATCTTTTCTATTCTCTTATTTCTTTCATCCAAAAGTCTTTAACTTACACTTTGCTTGTAGGAAATGAGTGAACCAAGCAGATTATTAATAGAATAAGCATTCAATCTTTTGATTCACATATAGTTGTGCTTTGGCTTCAAACTTATCAGGAACACAACATAAAATTTTATTAACCTTCTCTAATTTTGAAAGTTCTCTTCATGAAGTATGCAATAATATCTCTATCTGAGTAAATCTAGTATATATGTCTGAGATAGTCTCATTAGGTTTCATTCAAATAAGTTGATAATTATGTAGTAATACATTTAACCTAGATTATTTGACTTGACTAGTACCTTGGTATGTACTGCACAGTCTATCCCAAATGTCCTTACTAGTGGTACATGTAGAAACTCTCATGTAATCTTCGGACTTAACTGTATAGAAAAATTAGTTTAAGCATTTAACATTCAGCTGTGCAAAGACTTGTTCCTCTCTACTACATCTAGTAAAAAGAATATTAGTTTTGATTCCATCTATAATATGTGATGGTACAAAATGACCAATTTAAATTATATGCCACATTCAAAATTTAATTGAATGTAATTAAGTATACATGTGGATTTTCCAAAAAATCATATGTATTATTATTAAATAATGGTGGAAAAATTATAGAATAACACTCTACAGTGTTTATATGTCCAATATGTGCCATGGATTAATTTTTTCAAGGTTTTTAAAACTCTACTTATGAGAATCATTCTGATATCAATTAAAAGTTTGATAAAAGGGTGTTAAACCTAAGTAAACTATCCATAACACACCAATGCAGAAGCAATACTTTGAATTTATGTGGAAGATAATTAACTTGTCAAAAGTTACAATGACGGTAATGATAGTCTAATCAACACAATGTAACATCAATCATAGACTTCAACCAACATGCAATTTCTAGAAAATTAAAATGCATAAATAAATTATAGAAAATCAAAAAACCAGAAATAACACACCATATTTTTATAGTGCTATGGTCAAACCATGGCTTACAAAAACTCTCCGGAGTCCTCTCAATGGCGGAGCAAGAAAATATATTTTAAAAAGTATATAATATATTTATCAATTTAAAAAAAAAAAAACTAACATGTAATTTATTATTATATTTAAACAACATGAAATTATATATGTAAAGAAATTAAAAAAAATTCAAATATTAGCTTTAAATATAAAATCTATTCCACCAACCCAGTGTTGTAGAGGACCATAATATTTTCACCCTCCTAATGAGGTAGAAAAACTAGAATCCATTTTCACCATTTTGGTGAAGGCAGAGAACCAGGAATCCTTTTTTAACCTCCTAGTTAGGTAGATAAACTAGAATCCATTTTTACCCTTTTGGTGAAAGCAAACAATCAAGAATACTTTTTCACCCTTCTGGTGAAGGCAGAGAACCACGAATCCTATTCATCCTCCTAATGAAGGAAGAGAACCTTGAATCACTTCCACCTTCCCCAATACGATAGATTAGTTGGGTCCATTGACACTAATGAGATCATCTTCCCAAAGCTTCCCTCAAGAAAAATTTTGGCACATGGAGGAACAAAGATGCAAGCTCTCTAGAGTAACCATGTGGATCTCCCTATCAAACTCCCTTGCAACACATAAGTATCTTCTCCCTCTCTCACAAAATCAATCCTTTATCTCCCAAGATCTAGGCTCTCTCTTCAAGCTTTCTTCAGAGGAAAACACTCAAGGAATGACCAAAAGGCTCTTACAATGTCTTATGAGAAAGGTTAAAAAGAGGGCTTCATGAAACCCAAAAAACTTAATTCTATCAACTCTGATAGTACAGTATGATCCCAGATCATACATTATGAGTGTTTCACAATATCCCTATTAGTACTATATAAAGAGTAAGGAGTTGTACCATTAGTTCAAGTATTTGAGTTGATCATTCGAATACGAGGGTTCATATAATACTATTAGTTCAAAAAATTTAACTTCTAATTTTCTCACTATCTCAACACCCTGAGTGTGTATGTGTATAGTCACCAGGCTAGCATATACAGATATAGGACTGGATTCAAGAAATTAAAAACTAAATAAATAAAAATTACATACTCTTTCAACATACCATATTTTACCTAATCTTGAGTTATGAATCTTCATTGAATGGTGCATGATGTACCTAAAATGTTAGTAAACACAAAATTTAGTATGCACTATAAAAACTAGGAGATAAAAATATGCAATTAGTAGTGTTTGTTATCATCAAAAATATAAACTCCGTAGCATGAGTTGCAACATATTCAAGGTGTCCTACGATTAAGCATGAGTAATAGATAATTCAATTGAACAAATGTATCCTATATGATAAAAAATTATTCTTCCTATAAGAAGGTGATCCATGCAAAACCACTGTAGGTGGTGTATGCATTTGTGTAGATGTTAGTGTAATATATCACAATTTCATAATTTTTTAATTAAATTTTATTTACACTTTGAGTTATTTCAATCTTGACTTGAAGGTCATCCTTAATTTTATGAAAATGTGATACCTCACCTTTTAGGGCATTGTATGCATGCTCATGCTTAGTATGCATTGAGACATTTTCTTTTAGCTCATATTTAAAATTAGAAACATATGTAATAAATAGTATGATCTTTTTATACAGAAGAAAAAAATTTCTTTAAATAATAGTACTTTTTTCTTTAACAACTTAAAACTAGCATGCAATTCTTTGGATAATAAAGGTAGCTAATTATAATAAATGTTTTATACCTATCACCATTTGAATCACTAGATTCTTTGTTTCCATAAAATAGAGATTAGTAACATCTTTCTTAACATCTATTTTTTGGTGTTTCAATTGAAGTTTGTTTAGAAAGCATGTTGTATTCTTCTTTAATGTTTCATAATGCCTCCTATATCCATAGCTTTATTTTTTTTGTAGTTGATTCTTCTAGCATAGAAATTCCCACTTAATATATCCTAATTTCTAACATTCAATTTTATATTATTTTTTCCTTTTTTTAGTCCTTTTGTATGTTGTAATATATCTTTTTTATTTTTTGGGAAGGTATTAAAATTGTTTGTAATGAAGGAAATATTCACATCATCTATAAAATTACTCATTACTATCTATGTTTAATATTTTCATTGGAAAATTTTTTCATCCTTCTATTACCTGCATCTGTTTATCTTTGACTAATTTTTTATTCATAGGCTATTAAAGAAGTATGGCAAGTGGATAAAGAAGGTAGTTCTTCAGTCTAAAAAATTTTCATCACCTTGGCATCCCACGATACTAGCAAGCATTTTAAATCTTTATTTATATTCTTCACACTTAAAAATTTTCTACCTAAAGCATTTAAATATTTAATAATTTTTTTAAATCATATACGCATTCATTTGATTGTACACAAAATAATTCATTGTCAAGCAATTGTTTATTCATGTGGTATTATTTGACATCATTAATGCTTTCATAAGTAATAAAAGTCTATACCGAATTTTCTTACTAGCTTTATAGGTTGTGACATGCCTGTGGTCTTTTGATTTCATCGCACAAAACAAGCACTTAAGATGTTTAGATTTTAATTATGTAATGTCTGTTTAATCATTTTCCCACTAACTAAAGAGAATTTATATGTTCTTGAAATTCTTTCAATTTTCTAATGTTTATAGTGGAGTGTATCAAACTTTAACCAAATTCCACATTATATAAAAAATAAATTATAAAAACATTCCAATAATTAAAAAGAATTTCATTAAATAATAATGGTAAAGTAATTGAATATCCATCCAAGGTATTCCAAAAATGTATTTGTGTCATAATAGGATAAATTTAGGGTGGTCAAACATATTGAGAAAGTAACTACTCTTATGATAATTAATGTGTGGAAGATCGAAGATTAAGGGAGAGGGTTGAATTTGTGAATCTTTTAAAATTTTCTGGAAGAAAATATGTTAAGGTTAATTTAATAAACTTTAATATAGCAAAGTCTCATGAGTAACTAAGATTGGTCAATAATATGAATTAATATTTTTGAAGATATGATCAAGTAAATGTTTAAAGAAGAAACCACTAAAAAACTAAATGCAAAATTTTCATTTTTTTATTTTTTTGGTAAAATAAGAATGAGCTACAAAATATGACATCAAATTAAGAATAACAAAAGAAAATATCTTTTTCTTTTTAATTTAGAATTATAATTTAAAAAACTTAATAAAATATCTTTATTTTTTTAATTTAAAATAAATTTATCGCCCAACACTTAATGTAAGAGAAACTACTTTAAAATTTTAAACTAAATGATTTTCATTTTAAAATACTATTTTATCATAAGGATTAGATAAACAATAACTAAGGCAATTCATATTTCACATTAATCATATCAAAAGAGGATATCAAATCATACATAGCAATTATCATCATAAATATTACAATTAGTGTAATGAAATAAGATTAAAGAAAGCGACAAACAAGATTTTTATAATTTCTCAACCTATCATCATATGCCCTCTCCTCAAATATTCTATGTGGGATTTTTACTAAACTCTCTCCTTTTTCTCTAGGCAAGATAAAGAAGCCTCACTCATTCATGAGGTATCAGAAAGTTCCCTAAACTTACTCTCTTCAACAAAATAATATGGCTTCCCCAGCCCACTAGCTAGTTTACACAATTTAAAAGGAATTTTTGCAATATTATTAGATCTCCTCAAAATATTTACAAAATCTATTAAATAAAAACTTTGGACTCTCAACTCAGAGGACCAAGAAAATGATTAGGGAAAAAGAACTTAAAATGCATAAGCTCAAACAAAGATCATTCCTATAAGGGTGAAAAATAAAAAAAATTAAGAGAAGTAGTAAGAAAAATCATTTTATAGCCAAAGATATCAAGTATTAATAACCTCAATACATTTTAGTGTTAATTATAAGATATTTATTGTAAATGAATTAGAAATACTAAATACACATAATACAAAACTTTAGATCAATCATAATGTTCTACTACATGATTACCCAACACCATTTGTTCATTTAGGTATTTTGCAAGGAAATATCATCTTTGCTTGATTAGACTGATCAATCAAGTTATATTGTGTGATCTATTCACCTAGATTCATTTTTAATTTTCTCTTAGAGAAATGGTTCATAATAAGTTTATTTTTTTACATCATTGTACATTATGATATATATCATAGAATATAATTTGTTTAATTTAAAAATTGATCTGATTAAAGTAAGAAGTTATGGAAGTTATGTATTTACATATAACTAATAAAAATAATGATTATAATCATACAATTTGATTAGATCAAACTTTCAAATTTTGAATTTTTCAGGATTCAACATGATAAGATCATAGAAAAATATAAGAAAATCCATGTATATTGTATAGTACAATCACACCATCATACATTATGATTGCCAATGAATGAGTTGTCTTCATTTTATTTCATTTATTAGTTATTTTACATCAATCATGTATATAACTTACACAATAAGACTTGTATAAAAAAAATTATGAATATTTGATTCTTCAATAGCAATTTTTTTATGACTTTAAATTTTTTATAAAGGCATCATGCTAGAGCGCATGCTGAGTGAACCTTCTTCGTCATATAATTTCCATCATATTTGTATGTCCAACTTCATATCAACCTTCTTCTAATCTATACCTACAATTTTTACTATAAATAGAAAGCATACATGTACAAATATATTATTCAAACATTTATATAACTAATAAAATTTGTTATCATTAAAACCTTAAATAAATAGTTAGGCTCATGAAGTTTAGAAATGAATTCTATTT
Organism: Dendrobium catenatum; assembly: GCF_001605985.2. Lineage (NCBI taxonomy): Eukaryota > Viridiplantae > Streptophyta > Magnoliopsida > Asparagales > Orchidaceae > Dendrobium > Dendrobium catenatum. Next base: position 25,589,398 of record NW_021319083.1, read on the forward strand.
CTTAAACCATAAATATATAATTATGATTGAATCATTCCTCATTATTAATATTTATTTCCATTTCAATCCTTCTAGTTCATTCCACAATTTTTTTCTACATTAGCCTAGCAAGAAATCTTAATTTTGACCTCAACTTACATTGACCTTGAGTTGTCAATAGAATGAATATAAAATTTTGTTAACATGTCATAAAATATAGGAGAGATGAATTAATGATTCAATTCACAATTATATGAATTCAACTAAACTATTAGTAGATTTATTATGGCCATCCCTAGGTTATACAATTTTTCAATATTGACCCTAATTTTTCTTAATGGACTAAGTTGGTGGTCTTAGCTCTCCATATATTATTATTTTTCTTAAATAAAATACTAGAGTTCAAGTACAACTTACATTTCATCAATCATTAATAAGTTATCAGTGAACTTCTTCTACTACTGACATATAACATATATAATTCCTCATTTAGGATTAAAATTGATCGTGTATATAAATTTACTTCATCTATGAACCCTAAGATTGAAAGTTATGTATTAAAGACCCTATGCCCTCCAAATAGGCCCACTTATATTTCATTATAAGTACCAATCAATCTACACATCTTACATGGAGGATCCTTTGACCTCCCATAAGGCTATCCTCTATTGTCTAACTTTTATAGTTCATAACTTACCATTCTATCACTATACATGATTTTCTTAAAAGCTTCATCATAGCATTCCATTATTTGAATCATTTGATATATACAACACATTTTCATTTTACAATTCTTTATATGCATATACAAGCATATCTAAAGTGCTTTAAAAATAAATGCCAATCATATATTCTAAAAATGCTTATAATGAAGTTCACTTGAAGAAAATGCATTTCCTGATGTTATGTTAGCTTATTTTCCCTAATTAAGGGTTTTGATAATGCTTCCCCTTGTAAATTATCTCATTATTAACACCCCAATGCCTCTTGCATTCGTATACTATCTAAATAGTGGATTTCATTTCAAACAAGTTGGACTGTTAAAGGCTAAGCTTGCTTGGAAATATGATCAAGACAAAGACTCATTGTTTCATAACGTTCTTTATCCAAAATATGGTCCACTAACTGATGATGCTATTTTAAAAAATGAAGGCTCATTTGCTTGGAGATTGATTACTAATGGTGGGAAATCCCATAAACCAATTATTAGATGGAGCATTGCTAAGGGTGAATCTAATAATGTCTTTAAAGATACTTGGATTATGGATAAAAGCATTAATAGATGGCAATGTTTGTGCTATCACAAGATAATAATGAATTGAAGGTGGATATGTTCATTTCCAATGGATGCTAGGATGAAAGAGAATTGAACAAGTTCTTTGGGAAGGATCTTGTGGATCTCATTTGCAAGATATAAATTTTGCTGGACATTTCTGATGACAAGATAGAACTTATCCATTAGAAATATGGAAAGTCAATTTTTATAATGGCACTGAGGCATTGAAGAAAAACCATTTTGATTTTCAAAACTGGGTGTGGATGAAAAAAGCTAAGCTTATTCCTGAAGTGGAAACCTTCTTGTGGAGAATTCTCAATAATGTTATTCCAACTTACTACTTCTTGTCATATAGGAAATCACAAGGGAATAATCGGTGACCAAGGAGTTGTGATGAAGTTGAAGACCTTGATCTTGTTGCAACCAAATGCAAGAAGTTTAAAGATGATGTTCAACACTTAAATAGATGGGGTTTTGGAATTTCGGCACTTGATTATTTTGAAGATTGTTATGAGTGGCTGGCTAATCAGAATACTTGGTTAGTTAAATTTTTTTGCAACACTATTTTCTTCTCTTGGAAGGCAAGGAATGAGCTAGTTCATAGGGGCATTGAGGGCAGCCCTTTGGTGATTACAGCTAATTATATTAGTTATGCTACAATTTTAACATCTTATAATTGTTTTAACTCAGGCCACTGGGATGCTAATCAGCCTTTCAGGTTGTTGGTTAATCATTAGCATCCTCCTCCACCCGATTGGATAAAAGTTAAAGTGGATGCATCATTATTACCATCTTAAAAAGGTAGGATTGGTGGTGTTTTTTGAGACTACAAGAGAAGATTTATGAGTTAACAATGCTATTTTTAGTTCTTTTATTTGGGAAGACATTTGTATGATTAGGTTCCTCCTTTTTTTATGTTGTTAAAGGAGGAATCATATGCTAGTAGTTTGTAATTTGTATTGGCTTCTTTCGTTTTTAATACATCTTATTGCTTCTTTCAAAAAAAAAATGTCGATTTTATGCATCATTATTTAATTCAAAATTATGAAATACTTAAATTTTAATTTTTCCTCAAAATGATATTTTTACCAGGAAATTATCATTCCTCATATATTCCAACTCCATTTCATAGTCTATTCAATGAAGAAAAATATAAAAAATCATATTTTTACCTTTGTAAGCTAGTTTCTCTTGTAAAATTCCTTCTCCTTCCTCTTTTTTTTTTTTTTTTTTTTTTTTTTTTAAGACTTCTCCTTCCTCTTGGTAGCATATTTCCCTTCTCTGTTTGCCTCTCTAGGCCAATAGCTTTCCATAAAGACTGAAATATATAATGGCTTACTTGGGAAGGGGGTGTTGGACTTTAGATAAATGTGAACTTAGGACTTTAGATAAAGGAAATTTAAGAATTCCAAAAAATTTCTTTAGCACTAAATACTCCCACCGAATACAACCTAAGAAAAAATGCCATACTTTTACTATCCTTGGAACATGACAATAGTTGATGAACAAAAAATTCAATTTTTTTAAACTTAAAAAAATTTAAATTGAACTAAATGAATTTATTAAATATATATATTATTATTTTAATGGTTTTTTAAAATATTATATAAATATTTTATGTTTTACATTAAATAGGGAATATTATTTTTATGACCTTTATGTTTGATTCAGTGAGACATGTGTAAACCAGAGTTTTGATGATCACAAATATTATTTATTATACTAATCAGAAGTACAATTATGTAAGTAGGATGTTGCTTTTCATACTAACACTAAAGGTTAAGGAAGGATAGTGGAACTTAGCACATAAGAAACAATGTTTGGATGAGGACTTAAGAAAGCTAAAGATTCTAAAATATGATGAATGTCAAACATAAAATCATAAAGTAAAGTGTGTGTGAATTTTTATTTTTTATTTTCTCCAGTCATTTTGTATTTTAGGTATATAGTGGGTTAAACATCTAAGAACAAACAAACAAGTGCAAGTAAAAATAAATGACATAAAAAGTTAATTAAACACTTGCTTCTTTTATTGATCCTATATGATCCCAATAGGTACAATAAACATGATATTTTTTTAATTTATGTTAATCTACTTCAATTAATTACCAAAAATTTAAGACTCAATATTTACAGAACTAATCATACTATATATCCATATTGTATTAGATTATTATTTATTTTAAATTAAAACCACAAATTTTTTTATATTTAAAAAATTAAGAAAATTTAAATTTTAAACTAATTATGTTGACCAAGTTTGTTCATACATTAGGAATCATTATTATCATTATAAAAAAAGTTTTTATTTTGAAATATAAAATCGATGAGTTAAATAACATAAAATTTTAAACTATACTATTCGAATCATGTAGCTTGAACAAATAAAAAGCTTGCTTGAATGAAGCTCATTTATATAGGATGACCTAATCCTTTAATTTGATAACTTGAATAGATTGTACTATACAACCCATTCATCATACTATATGATCAACCTGAAAAAATTACTTATTCAGTCTTTTAGGGTTTTTTTACACCTATATTATAAAAAATTAACTTAAGAGAGAACCTGAGAGAGAGAGAGAGAGAGAGAGAGAGAGAGAGAGAGAGAGAGATAGAAAGAGATTAAGTGTAAATTGTGTACTACTTATTTTTTTAACACCCACTATATAAACCAAGATAGTGTTGATGCAAATAAAGCCCATAAAAAGATAACAGGTATAGTATAATAGGCAAAGTATGCCCTTCAACTTGTCATCCAACAATATAGAATACAATCCAACTAAAACACTCAAATCAACTAATAATTAGGGAACAGGCAACAACAACCACCCATCAACCACATTAAGCACATACAAAAAATGTAAGACATAGAGCATATCATAACTTGAATCGAGACATGATGTGTAACTTATAACCACATCATGTGAAAAATAGAGTAGTAGAACGCATGGATCTCAAAAGGCAACACCCATAGTGACTTTCATGCTAAACCATAGCTAAAATTTCCTGGCCATTGAGAAACCAAAATACAATCAATCCATAAAACCATAACTTGGAAACAATAAAACTGAGGTGATTAGTGGAACCCAAGCTAAGAAGAGTAGTACTAGTAAAACCATCATGAAATCTGTATAGTAAACATAAAAGTAGACTGACAAATAAAAGGAACTAGAATTTATGATATACCCCCAAGCCGAAAAATGGCTCAGATGTGTATTATCAGATAAGTCATGGTTGCCAATATTCACTTGCTTCTCGAATCCAATCCAACATCCACCAAACATAAGATAAAAATGAATGAAATATAGAGAATTCCAATCAATCAGACATTGTAGCAGCAACAACCTTGGAATAACTAGCTAAGAAAAGCAAACCCTAATTACTAAAAGAAGAAAATAAGCAATCAAAAATAAGATAAAGGACCACCTAACCACAAATAACCAAAAAGACAACAAATACAGATTATAACACATCTAAAATAAAGGACTCAACCCATCAACATAGTCTATATTCCCATTCAAAAATAGAGAAGGAGAAGATGACTAGAATTAATGAATAAGGACACACTTCAGATGTTGCACGATCATAGCCAAAAGAGAACCCAAGTAACATAAGCACAAAAATAAAAACCAGTGACATGCCAAACCCAACAGAGCCCAAACCAAATGGAGCTAGCAAAAAATGGTACACCACCAAAATAGAAAACAAGAACAAAATCTTTGCTGGACCAAATAAAAGGTAGTCCAAAATGGTCCAATGTCACCTGATCAGTTTATCTGGTAAAGAGTGACAAACATATTTAGTAAGATCTATTAAATTGCAACCAATTTTAGCTACATTATTATGAATTTGATCCAAGTACTTTAATTTTGATGATAACAAATATTATCGTGTTAGTTACTACTTTCTCCTATTTCCATGATATTTTATTTTTATGTACAAAACTTTTAGGAAATTAGTTCACCATTCACTTGCTACTATGATCAGCTCAAGATTGGGTAGATTGGGGTTACAGTCGATTTTAATTTTACCTTATATTTTCCTTCCTTGAGTCATATCATGTAATTGGGTGGATATCTTTGATGAGTAATCTTGCACACACACATGGGGAGAGAGAAAATGTTTTTTTTTTAGAGAGTTTTTTTAAGTACATTGTACTATATGATTTTGGTTTTGTACTTTATGACCTTTCTTCATACTGTACAATTTGTTGTGCTCTATCAAAACCTTAGCCACAATAAGTTAATGAAGATACTAATTATCTACAGATCATACGGTATGATTTGGTTTGTACTGTACACCCTTATTAAAATATTTCTGAATTAATTCCTCAATATTAGGCAATCAAATCATAAATGATTATTGTGATTAATCATACTTCACGATATAGTTCATACTTATTTACCCTTGTATTAAATTGGTTATCCCAAAAATTATGCCAAATAAAATCCATGATTTTGGTACTATCGTATTGTACAAATTTGGCCATCCCAAGGATCATCCCAAATTAATAGAAGGAATTTTTATATTCATGTCGTATGATGTTTTTGATCATATTTTATGAAATATTGTAATAGTTGAATAGATTGTCTAAATAATCTTGTTGTATGAGTCTGAATTACACTGTTTATACTATATGATATGCGCATCGTACAATACAAATAGAAGATGGATATCTTGAAAATTTAAGTTTCTTAAAGCAAACTAGTTAAGTTATTTAAGACTCCAATTAAAAAAAATCTTTGGTTGTTTAGACTTCAGGAAAGAGAGGCTCGAGAGATAAAAGGAGTGCTTTGTGACAAAAGAGAGGGAGATATTGTGATGGAGAAGTTGTAAGGGGATTCACAAGGTTTCTCCTAGTAAGAATCTTGCCTATTATCTAGAAGAGTCTATCTAGATTCTCTATGGCTTCGTAGAAGAAGTTCTTTAGCAAAGATTATGGTTCTCTAAATCACCTAGAGGGTGAAAAGAAAGTTGTGGTTCTCTGACCATCACTATGAGGGTGAAAATAGAGTTGTGGTTCTCTGACCATCACTAGGAGGTTAAAAATAGAGTTGATGTTCCATGCCTATAAAAGGGTCAAGATTCTCTTCCATATCAGAGAGGTGAAACAACCTCTATACAGGCTTCTACCACTTTTTATGGGAGCAGAAGGAGAGTCACTATTGTTTAGTGTAATACTTTGAGAGGGAGTCTCCAAGGAGTGGATGTAAGTCAAGTTGACCGAACAATTACAAGTTCTGGTGTGTTCTTTCTAATTATTTTCTACACTTATTTTTGGTAATTATTATGTATTCTTGAAAATTTTTTTTTATTCTGTTGTTCTAAACTTTACCTTTTCGTATCCATTATATTCGATTCTCATGTGTAGGTTTAAAAAGTTTTTAAAGAAGTTCTTTTTCACTAATAAATTTTTAAAATAACCAATTCATCCCACCCCCCTCTTGGTTAGTCTTAGGTTAGTTCATAAGTATTTTACAACCCTTATAAACTTTCAAGTGGTATCAGAGCTGGATTTATATTATAAGTTTTAGAAATTTTTTGAAAAATTATCACTAGCTAACTTTAGAAATAAAAATACTATGAAAGGATATTTAATCAGATGACTACCTCTATTTGATAATATATCTTTTATTTGGAAAATTTTCATTTCTAATTTCTTACAATAAATTTATTATCGCATGTGGATGTTAGTTCCAGAGGGATATTCTACACCTTCATGTTTAGTAAACGGTGTTAAAATTAAAATATCTTTTTTGAATGGAGTACTGATAATAGAGATTTAGCCCTACTGAATGCTAAATGCATAAACTGTTCATTTTGTGCTTTAAAATCTGAAGATTATATGTGTATTTCTACTTGTACTACAAGTAAAAAGATTTATGATAGACTTTGCATAACCTATGAAGGATAAACTGAAGTGAAACAATTTAGGTTAAATATTCTTATATATGGTTATGAATTCTTTCGCATGAAACCTTGTAAAACCATATCAAAAATATATACTAGGTTTACATAAATCATCACCTTCTTCCATGCATTAAGAAGAGAACTCACAAATTCTAAAAAAAATGTAATAATATTTTATATTATTTACCATCTTCTTATGATGCAAAAATCTTTATCATTATTGAATCTATATATATGAATGCTTATTCTATAGATAACTTACTTGGGTCACTCAATTCCTACGAGTAAGGAGAGATTCAAAGGAGACTTAATGCAAGTGAAAAGAGGAATGAGAAAATTATATCCATAAATGCTAGTGACTTAGATAGTTCTTCTGATCAACGAGAGGAAGATATTTCTCTAATGACCCAGTAGTTCAAAAGCTTTCAAAAGAAAAAGTAAAAGCATCATCAGCAGTGGAGCAAAGGTATGAGGCAAGTTGGCACTTGAAGAAAACACCACTAGGAGAGTGGTAGGATTAAGTATAATTGGCAACTCCAAAAAATTTATTATTGAAAATGTATTACTGGAAGATGGCTTGAAACATAACTTGCTTAGAATAATCCAGCTTTGTGATAAATGATTTTACATAAAATATTTATCTACAAGCTATATGATTAGCTTAAATAGAAACACTTTGCTAAAAGGAAATAGAATTAATAATTTTTACATGCTTGATTTAAAATTTATTTAACCTGTTGTTTTTTTTTGCATAAAAAACTATTGTTGATGAATCCTGGTTATGGCATAGAAAAATGTGTCATACAAGTAAGAAAAAATTTAGAAAGATTACCCAAAAAGACATAATGAGAGGAATTCCAAAACTAGAGTTCACTAAGGATCACCTGTGTGATTTCTGTTAAGTAGGGAATCATGTCAAATCCTCCTTCTTTTCAATCAAATACATTAACCCTAACAAACCCTTAGAACTCTTTCATATGGATCTCTATGGACCTATCAGCACTGTAAGCCTAGTAGGGAAAGTCTTTGGGTATGTGATTGTAGATTATTACTTGAGAATTACCTGGGTTAGATTCCTTTCTCATAAAAGTGAATCATTTAAAGAATTTAAGATATTCTCCACTTGGATTAAGAGGAAGTTAGGCTATAAAATACTGACAATTCATAGTGATCATGGTGGAGAATTTTAGAATGAGAAATTTTAATCTTACTATAAGGAAGAAGGGATAGATCACAATTTTTAGCTCCTAGAACCCCTCAGCAGAATAGGGTTGCTAAAGGAAAGAATAGAACCCTGATAGAAGCTACTAGAGCAATGTTAGCTAATTACTCACTTCTTAAATATTTTTTTATGAGAAATGATGAATACAACCTATTATATTTTGAGTAGGGTAAATGTTAAATCCAAGATGAATAAGACACCCTATAAAATTCTTAAGGGTAGGATACCAAACCTCTCTCACCTTCATGTCTTTGGCTGTAAAGTGTTTATTCTAAATAATAAGAAATCTTTAATAGAAAAGTTTGACCCCAAATTTGATGGAGTGTTCCTAGGTTACTCAAATGTTGGGAAATCCTATATAGTTTTTAATGAAAGAACACTAGTAGTAGAGGAGACCACTCATGTTGTATTTGATAAATTTGATAATTCTAGAAGTTCTATGATAAAAGAAGAAGAGTTTGTAAAAATTACCCAAGAATTAGAATAGGCAAATTAGGATGAAAGGGTAGAACCTGAAAATACATTGCCTAGAGAATGGAGATATTCTTCAAGCCATCCTGAAAAACTGATCTTAAGAGAAACATATTAAGTGTTAGAACTGGGCATGGACTTAGAAAAGAAGTAAACCACTCTTCCTTCCTTTCAATGATTGAACCCAACAACATAAATCAATCCCTTCTTGATAAATTTTGGTTCCTGACCATGCAAGAAGAGTTAAATCAATTTATAAGAAATGATATTTGGAAACTTATTGAAAGACCTAAGAACCATAGTGTGGTTGGAACTAAATGAGTTTTCAAAAACAAATGAATGATTCTAATGTTGTAGCTAGAAACAAAGAAAAATTTGTGGTTAAGGGGTATAACCAAACAGAAGGAATTGACTTTGAAGAGACCTTCGCCCCGAAGCCATTATAGTGCTATTAGCCATTGTCTACTTTAATGAATTTAAATTATGCCAAATGGATGTCAAAAGTGCCTTTCTAAATGGGGTAATCGAATATTATATGTTTGTTTAACAACCCCAGGATTTGCAAATTCATAATTTCATAATCATGTGTTAAAATTAAAAAAAGGTATTATAAGGAATAAAATAACCACCCAAAGCTTGGTAAAGAAGGCTATGCTCATTCATAGTAGAGAGAACCTTTATTAAGGGGTGCATAAACTCTATCCTACTTTTGAAAAAGGTAGGAAATGAACTACTCATTTTCCAAATCTATGTTGATAATATTTTATTTGGATCTTTTGATAGAATTCTTTATGATGAATTTTTAAAATAATAAGTAATGAGTTTGAGATGAGTATAATGGGTGAAAAAACTTACTTTCTTGGATTTAGTGTAAGGTAGAAGGAGATTGGAATTTTCCATAGTCAATCTAAATACATTAAGGAAATCCTTATAAAATTTGAAATTAATAAAGCTAAGATAATAAACACTCCCATGAGTTCCACTATTTAATTAGATAAGAATTCAAATAGAAAATCTATTGAGTAAAAGAAATATTGAGGAATAATTGGATCACTTCTTTACTTGAATATTAGCAGACCTAATATTATGTTTCGTGTTTGTCTCTGTGTTATATTTTAGGCTGCTCCAAAAGAGTCCCACTTGACTGTTATAAAGAGAATCCTTAGATATTTCTTAGGAATCCAATACTTAGGAATCCGGTATCCTAGGCATAACACTACCCTTAAAATCATAAGATATTCCGATTCAAATTTTGCACAATGCAGAGTTGATAAGAAAAGCACTTTTAGAACATGTCAAATCATAGAACAATCATTTGTCTCCTTTTCCAGTAAAAAATAAAACTCAATTGCATTGTCCACTGCTGAAGCTGAATACATAGACTTAGGAAGTTTTGTCGTCCAAGTCCTTTAGTTAAAGCAACAAATACTAGATTTAGGATTACCTGTAGGAACCATTCAAATCATATGTGATAACACTAGTTTCATCTACATTTCAAAGAATCCAGTCCAACACTCCAAGATAAAATACATAAATATAAGGCACCATTTCATTAGGGACCATGTTACCAAAGGAGACATAGAGTTACACCATATAGCCACTAAAAATCAATTTGCTGATATCTTTATAAAATCACTGTCTTTCGAAATCTTTATCACCTTAATAACTAGATTAGGTGTGATAGTCATTCATGCAAGAAATTGATGTTTTTTATTTTTGATCTTTCTATTTCAAACTTTTTTTATATTAATTCATTTTTTGTTACTATTTATGTGTTCTTGTTTTATTCTTTAGATTTTTTATTGATTTCATTCAAAATTTTAAGAATTAGATCACTGCTTACTTTTGATGTTGATTTTGTCCTTTTTGTCACTTTTTCCTCATTATTATTTAGAAACATATAAGCAGGAACAATCATTGCTGATTATTTCTCTTCCGCTAAATCCTTTAGTAGTGTATTTACTTTTAGAATAAAAATCCATTTAAAATAAAATATTAGAATTTGAAAAAGTGATCTATTTTATCTTCCTGCCAAACTACTACCCTAAATCTTGCTTTGGTGCATCCTACCCCAACTAACTAGTGCTTTACATAACTCTCACCCACGCCCAATCCAATGAAGGCTAACTTATCAATGATCGAGCGAGTTCTAAAACTACTCCTGACCTCACACAATAAGCATAGTCGATATGTTTACAAGAAAGGGGCAAGTCTCAAGGCCAAAGAGTGTTCTTTGAATGCTACTTCGTATCCTTACAATGAGAGGTTTTTTTTTTTGGTATAGAAAGACTGAAATGTGTGACCATTAGGTTAAAAGCCTAATGCCTTTAAAATATTTTTTTTAGAGCTTTTCATTTTGGAGGTCTAACTAGATACCTATAGCATCTTTCTATGGAAGATCAAAATTAAAGTAGGTCATAAATGAACTAGGCTTGCTCAAAGGTTACTTTATTCAATGTCTTTGGCCCACAATAAAAAGTAGTTTGTCACTACTAAGATGAAATGATTTCCAGCTAATGATGGTGGATTGATAGGATCAATTATATTTGTCTTGTAATCAATATGAAATACTCGCTTTTCTGCTCCTTACAGTTGAACCTTAGGTTTCACCTAGGATGTAAGACCTCAATAACCCCTCTTGGTAAAAGTTTATTACTCCAATTTTAGCAAGTAATAACCTAAAATTTAGAGGGTATGGCAGAAATGTACTTATATATCTTATTCCAGTAGCTCTCAGTAATCTATCTCATATGAATAATGTTCCAAGTTGGTGAATCTCTTTCAGGTTTCTTAATTAGGTTGTTTGTATTTATCATATAGATAGGAATCAATTTTGTGTTTTTCTCTTCCTTATATAAGAGAGTTAGTTGATCCTCTCTCATATTTAGAAGATAATCTCACAACTGAGAAAGTTTTTAAAGATTCAGAAAGGAAACAAGCATGCAAAAATGAAAAGAGGAACAAAATGACCACCAAATAATTGCAAGATGCACGAAGTGTATCAAAAATTAAAAGATGTATAATGTGAACCAAAAGCTAATAAAGAGGCATAAAATGAGCCCACTAAAAGTTATCTTGCATTTCTTTCAAATCCTTAAAATCTTAGAAGACATCGTATGCCAATTTAATATCTCTTACACTTAAATTTGAAAATCATGATTTCAAATTAATTATTTTACAATATTGTTCCATTAGATATTTTTCTAAAATAAATTTTTAAAATATCACTTTTCTTATCTAATTTCTTTTTTTATTTAGATTTTTTTTCAAAAAGATTTTGACCTATCATGAGTCTGAGCTAGGGTTGACCTGACCAATTTTTTAACCTTTCTGAATTTTAGTGGGTCAATTCATTTCTTGCTGATTTCTTCTAATAATGAGGTAAATTTGTCCTTTACTGGAGTAGATAAATTCCAAAAAAATTCTTTTATTTATTATCTTCTTCTTGCTTAACTATTTCTATTTTTTCATTCCTATTATTTTCTCTCTTATTGTGATATCAAAAGGGGGAGTAGTATTTTGTTATTTATTATTCATATTATTGTTTGCATATTATTTATATATAAAAATAATTTACAATCCTTTTTTTCTTACATTTGGTTTTCATCTGAAGGGTTGTTTAGTGGAAAACAATTTTTTAAAATCCAAAAACAATAATCATTGTCATCATTAAATAGGGGGAGATTGTTGTAATTCTCATCCAAGCACTATGATTTTAATAAGAACAAACATTATTATGTGTTTGCTTCTTTCTTCTATTTCTATGATATTTTGTTTTGTTTTATTTTGTGTATACTAACATTTCAAGAAACCTATCCACTGTTCACTTGCAATTTTGATCGACTCAAGAGTGGGTAGACTAAACTTATAGTCAATTTTTTTTTATTCTACATTTTTCCTTTCTAGAGTCAAATCATATAATTGGGTGGATATCTCTATTGAGTAACCTTGTACACATATAGGGGGAGAGAGAAAAATGTTTTTTTAGACTAAACTTATTGTCAATTTTTATTTTATCATATGATATTTATTCGATTTTAATTCATATTGTACGACCTTGCTTCATAGTTATAATGGAATCAAAATGAGTAGAATAACCAAATTCAATAGCAGTATGGTAATAACCTATGAAAGAATTATATTTAATCAAGTCATTTTTTATTTTACCTATAATACTTATATCATTCATATAAATATCAGCATGCTTAGCTTCATTTCTACTCCTCCAAAGAAACCAACAAATGAGAACAGACATAATGTTACGAATATGACCTTTTGAAGGAGTAAACTAGGCTTCTAAGATGTTAGTAATGGAAATATAATTTTTACAAAAATGATCATTAAAAATGTTATCAAAATATAACCAAACATTCATAGATGCAGGATCATTAGCAAAATTATGATTAAGGTTTTCAATGTGTTAACAACACTAGCATTTGGATACAATATAAAAACTTCTTTTTTCATAAGAATATATTCTATAGGTAAATAATTATGAAATATCCTCCAAACTAAAATAGAATAAGATGATAGGATAACCTGATCCCAAATAGTCAAACTTAGTAAAGGCTTAGGTAAGGGTTGCCTGATAGTGTTTCAAACTTGTTCCAAAGCAAACATACCCTCATTGGTATTAGTATACATCAAGCAATCCTCTTTATCCAATTGAACAAGAATCTTATGAATGAGACTAACAATAAAATATGGAACATTATTACAAAGTAAATCAACATTCCACTCACCATCATGAATAAAATAATTAACTTTGCAAGCAAAGGTAGAGTGTGTATTCAATGAACTATCAATAAAAAATTACCCAACCACTTATCTTGCCAAAAAATGAAGTTACAAATCCCCATACCCCATTGGATAAAATTCTATGCCTCCCACTTGATGGCATAAAGCCTTCTCTACTTAAAGGAATTGCCTTGTTTAAATGACAGATAAGAGAATGACGACTAACACAGCATTTATCAGTCATGCATTTTGCCCATAACTTTTATTAGATCTAAAAGAAATTTATAGTTTGTAAGAAAAACCTATAGTCATGTTTCCCTAGTTTTAAAACCAAGATTTCCTTCCTCAATATCCCTAGAGGATTTAACCCAAGATGCCCAAATGATAACAGACATGTTGTCCTAAGCACCCTACAATAATTTATTAAAAAGCCTTTTCATTCTACTACAAACATTCACGTAGGGAATAAGGTTTGAAAAAGATAAATGGGAATAGAGAACATTACATATATAACTAAAACCAACCTACCATTATAAGAAAGCAAATTAAAATCCCAAGAGTAAGTTTTTTAGGAATAGCTTTAAAAATGTCACCAAATAAGTGAGACCTCTTCTTACCTGTAAAGAGAGGAGTATCTAAATACTTTAAAGGTAAGCTCTTATTAGAAAAACCAAACTTTTCATGAATCGCATTAATTCTTTGAATAGAGATAGTCATGGAAGTAATGAAATAACTATTGTGAGGATTAAAAACAAGACCACTAGTTCTTTTAAATTGCTCAAGAAATTTAAAAAGAACATAAAACATTTTAATAGAGCTATTAGTGAAAATAATAAAGTCATCAGCAAAGATCAAAAGAGTAATAGGGAAACCACTAAGAGTTCCAGACTATAAATTATGATGATTTAAAAATAGTTTGTTAAGCCATCTAAAAAGACATTTAGCATCTATAATAAATAGAGCTGGAGATAAAGGATCCCGTTGTCTAAGCCCATGAGTTTATTTGAAATAACCATGATACTTTCCATTGAACAAGATATAAAAGAAATAGTTTTCAATGTTATTTTTATTAAGATTAATAGAAACCATATTAAACTAAAAAATATTTAACAACATTTAAAGGAAATCCCAATTTAAATTATCATAAGCTTTAGAGATATCAGCCTTAAAAATAATATTCCCACCAAAAATTTTAGCTTACAAGTCATGCACTAACTCTTGGGCCAATAAAACATTATCAAAAAAATAGAACTACCTATAACAAAACAAATTTATTCCAAAGAAATAATTATATATGATAAAACTATAATTCTTCCCATAAGTAATTTAGCATTAAGCTTATTGAAAAAAGAGTACAAGCTAATTGGGTGAAAATCATTCAGAAGTTAGTAATATCACCCTTAGGGATTAAAGTAATTGAAGTAAAAACTTAGGGTAGGGATTACCCAAGAAGTAATGCTGAACAACATTCATGAGATCATCCTCAATAATAGGCCAACATTTAAAAAAAAATAGTGGCAAACCTATTAGGGCCAGCAGCATAATTAGAATTCATACTTTTAAGAGTTCACCAAATTTCATCCTTAGAAGGGATCATAGTGAAAAACCTTTTTTTCCTCCTCACTAATAAGATAAGGGATAAAAGAATAATCAATATTTAAATTCGGAGAGAAATCTTTGTTGAAAACCTTATTAAAATAATCAATACCAAAAGGATAAATCAACTCAGGAGAATCAATAGAGACACCATTAGGAGTAGTAATTTTGCGAATATGACTAGAAACTTTCTTTTAGTTAGTAATATTGTAAGAATATTTAGTGTTTATGTCTCCCTCCACCAAAAATTTAAAAGAAGCCTTTTGTCTCCAAAAACTTTCCTCTTTTTCTTGGAGCTTAAACAATATAGCCTTATCTTCATTGAGATAAATGAAATTCTTAGAGGAGGGGTCACTCATCTAGCTAATATAAGGACTATTAACCAAATCCTCGGTATGACAAATATTGGCAAAGATATTTTTAAAAACACACTTATTCCACAAGTTTAATTTTTTTTTAAGTCTTTTGATCTTGAACCAAAATCTAGTCATACACCCAATATTATCATAACAAAATAAAGGAGCATGCCAATCTAAAATCCAAATGTTTTGAAATCTAAAGGGAGTAGGAGTGTTGCTACTTTACTGATAAATATTTAAAACTATGGGGGAATGATCAAATAAAGTTCTACTTAAATGATCAACGTGAGTCATATGAAAATAAGAAATCCAAAAATTATTTGATAAAATGTGATCTAATCTTTTCCATATAGTAGCTTTATTCCAAGTAAAAGCATTCCTCAAAAAACTATTGTCTTATAGATTATAATTGTAAATCAATTCATTAAAATCTTTCATAGCCTCAAAATTCAGAGTCTTCCCCCCAATTCTTTCGGCATCAATAGTAATAGTATTAAAATCACCACCAATCATCCAATGGGTAGAAATAATAGAGGAAAAATCGTAAAAGTTGATTCCAAAAAGTTTTCCTTTCATATCTAGAATAGAAGTATAAAAAAAAGAAGCACAGGAAAAAAATTGATAAACATTGATACTAGTATGCAAAATTCCAGGGAAATTAGCAATATTGTTTAAACAAACCAAATTTTTTCAAAAAATCCAAATCATATTGGAATATTTATTGAAAGCTGAATGAAAACCAAGTTTGATAAGCACATGATCTAGCTTAAAAGAAGAAACTATAGGTTCAATTTAGACAAGTAAATTAATATTATGCATCCTATAAAGATTTTTAACCCTGGCCATATGCAAGGTATCCCAACCCTCACTAATAATCTAAATGAGATACTTAACCATTAGAAGATGAGAAAACATTTGAATCCCATGTTAACCTTGGGATGCTATCAACCAAGTTCTTGTTATACTTATTTTTCTTTCTAGATACTTTCACATAATCTTCCTCATTATTCTTTACATTCTATTTAGGACTAGGAGATGACATAGTACCCCTATTTTAATCCTTCTCGACTAGATATAAGAGATTCAAAATTTTTATCAAATATTTCCCACTCCTCAATGTTCTCACCCTCCCTATCAACTTGTACAATTAAGTTTTCTGTCCCCACCTCATTAATGTGATTCACGACACATTAAACCTTTGGTACATATGCATGGGTTTCATCCTAAACAACCATATCCTTATCTAAAACTCCATCCCTAAAAATTTCATGAGAGGTATTCAAATCATCATAAATATTCATTCACTCAGTAGAGGCTTAAGCGAATCATTGAATATAGCCTTTTCAAATGAATCTTGGGTATTGATAGGAAGCTCGAATTGATTGTTGTCATAAAAAAAGGGGCTAATTCTATAGTGGCTTTATTATAAGGCTCTGAATCTATGTCATTCTCTATATCCTAATGAATAGCTTTATCTCCATTCGACTAAATACCATTATGACAATCTAGCTCCTTTTATTCCTCAATATTAGTTTTCATTATATTATTGCTAATCCTGAATTCTTACAGGGCAAACTACCAACAATTCCAACTGAGCAATATCCCAATGCAAGTATTGAACACCAAAAGCTAGTAAGAACCTGCCTCTATCATCTCTGACCACTCCACTGATACTCTCCTTACTGTTACTCCTTAAAGAAGCATCAACATTAATCTTTATACATCCGGGTGAAGGAGAATGCCAAGAAGAGAACAGCTCATGTTAGTTGACATCCCAGCTGTCCGAATGAATGTTAATAATTAGGATAATAGTAGCCATTAAAATCATGCGTGCCAAAATAGACACATCAGTGCCTTCCTTTTCTCCATGAACCAGCTTATTTCTACTCTTACAAAGGAAAAAAAATAGTTGTACAGTAAATATTAGCAATGAGAGAGTTGGTACCTAAAAATCTCTCTAATCCAATTAAACAATCAGCAAATTCTTCAAACATTGGAATCTGATATCTCCATTTGTTTAACAGACCAATCACACTCTACAATTTTCCACACCTCCCAGCAAATTTATTGGTGTCTTCTGCCTCCCCACAGCCTCTCGGGCATCCATAATAGTTGATCAATCTTCTATACAACTAGCATAAGTTGAATGAAATATCTTTATTGTATAATCTCCACCAAAACATCTTTACATGCAGTCTCAATTTAATTTTTTTCATCCATTTCCATTGACCTCAATATGAACCATACTCCATCACAGCTTCTTGAGATAATGCAACAATAGATTTTCCTGTAGCTTTAAATTTTAGTTCAATTTGATCCTATCCTTGATCTGAATAAATAAGAGTTTGTAGAATCATCTCCACTAGATGCTTGCCGAAGAACATTTGAAGATGATTCACATTCCAAGTTCCATCCAAGATAAAGAAACCTAGATTGTAATTTATGATTTCTAAATCATTTACAAAGGCACGCCATTTAGAAATGTTTTTATCCAATATCAATGAATCATGTAAACAATAAATGGAATTGCCATAAGAGATTCTCCATCTTACAATATTTCTAAGATATGTTTCACCATTGCACAAGATTTTCCAAGTTGAAGAACACCCTTTCTTTACCGGATTATTCTATAAATCAGTGCCATATTTAGCTCTTAAGATACGGTTGAGCAAAGAATTAGTTTTCATGAAGAAATCCCAAGAAAATTTTGCACGATGATGTACCATTTTAGAAATAGCCGAAAAGAGACCTCGACCACCTTTTCCTTTTGGTTTGCATAACAAATCCTAAGAAGGATAATGTATTACAACATTCCCATTATTTTTACTCCACAAAAAACCCTCTACACATTTTTTCAAACTCTTTTAAAGTCCCCAACATAACCAAAGAAAGAGAAGACAAAAATAAAGGTAAAGATAAGAAAGATGATTTTACAAACACCATTTTCCCTTCCAAAGAAATACAATTCTAACCCCAAGTGTTCGATTTGTTAAAAGCAACCTCCATAAGATTTTCTAAATCCAAACCAACAATCCTCCTTAATGTTATTTTTACACCAAGATAACACAATTCATTAACAACATTGAACCGTAATACCTTTGCAAAATCTTTCTTCCTTCTCCTGTCGACAAACTTTCCAAAAACAAATCACTGATTTATTATGATTCACCTTCCGACCATACCACTTAAAATATTTAGTTAAAATATTCTTCGCCTTTTTAACTTTCTTTATGTTGGCTTCAAAGAATATTAGAATATCATTAGCATAAAGCAACTGAGATATTCTAGGAACATTAGGAGCAATTCGAACTCCCATACTTTCTCTACTATGGTGAAAAGCATCCAATAAAATTTGAGAACACAAAATAAAAAGATAAGGGGATAATGGGCACCCTTGTCTAAATCCACTCTTAGCTTCAATCCAATCAGATTTTATCCCATTAATTAAAATGCAAAATTTAGGATCCATAACACATTACAATAATAACTGCAAAAAATTGATACGAAAGTTCAAGTTATTTAGAACTTGCCTTAGATCCTGCCATCCCATATTGTCATATGCCTGCTCCATATCAATTTGAATAGCCAAAAGTCCTTTCTTTGCTTTCGAATATCAAAATTTATTAAAAACTTCTTGATCCAACAACACATGCTCTGACAAAGAACGACCTTTTATGAAAGCAGCTTGATCAACCAAAATTATATTATGAATTACCGTCTCCATTCTATTAAATAACATTTTTGCAACTAGTTTATAAATAATCATGCAAAGACTAATTGGATGAAAGTAACATAGTTCCTATTGTAAGAAACTGATTAATAGCACATGAAACATCATGTTGAATTATTTTCCAAAAGCTTTTGTTAAATGAAAATGTTATCTCGTCCAAACCAGGTGAGATATTCATCCCCACATTGTCCAGAACTGTTTGAAGTTCCTCTTTCGTAAATTGAATATCCAACTTGCCATGATCACTTTCATCAATAACAGAATAAGGTGTCGGCCAGCCATCAAGCACATAGTTTCTATGCATCCATTTGATTTTTAAAAAATCTGTAAAAAATTTCTGCACCTCTGATTGATCATCCATCACAATACCTTTGTCATCCTTGATGTGATTTATCCAATTTGTGTTTCTTCTTGCATTTGCAAATGCATGATAAAAAGAGGAATTTGAGTCTCCCTCTTCCATCCACATAGCTTTTTCTCTTTGTTTCCACCAAATTTTATCCGAGAAAGAGTAATATTAAGCTCATTAATCTTTGATCTTAGTAATTGTAGCTTTTCTTCAAAAAACAAGCCTTCCTCCTCCTCCACTTGAAGCTCAAAAATTTCCTTCTTCAAAGAATCTATCAACAAATTAAGACTTTTAAACTTTGCTTTACTCCAACAAACAAAGATCTTAAAGTCCTTTTAAACTTTAAATTTTTTGAAGTAGCAGGATCATTACCGAAGAATCAATTTCAAACAATAATTGGGAAGAGAGAGAAAGTAGAGAGAGAAGCTCTGAGAATTAAAAAATCTGTTATTTTGATTTTTCGTTTTTCGCGGCGACGTCGACGGAGGAATGTCGACGGAAGGTCGTCGACCACCTGCGGCCGATGGTCCATCGGAGGATAGGCGTACCACAGGAAGGAACAGTGTTGGAAGTGTTCGTGATGTTTCTTCTTTTCCACCGGCATTTGGAGATGGGAAGATAAAGTTGTTTACAGGTTTAAAATCTTCCACCATTATGAACAAGCCACTGATCATTAACGAAGGAGGATTAATGATGAAAAAACAAATCTTGGAAATTCCGGGCAAAGGAAAGAGCATAATTTCAGAAGGAAATCTCAAAAATTCTGGTAGGCTTCCCAAAAAACATATTGAGAAGGTAACAGATAAATTACCTATTCCATCTTTTGAAACAAACGCCTCTGAAGTTATGAAGGAATTAGATGGTATAGTGATATCCAACATTGAAGTGAAGAAGTCTATTGCTATAAATGAATTGAATGATACTGTTTTGGAAGGAAGGATCAACGAAGTCAATAATTCTGATGCGGGAAGGGAGAAGGTCCGATCCTATTCTTCTAAAGAACTTGGGAAATGTGATGAGATACTTGAAGTTATGCCTCAAAGAATTAACTGTACGAACAATCTGAATGCGTGGAATAGAAACAAAAATATACAAGTCGCTGATCTGGATTATGGTGACTGCATTGCTGAAGATGGACATACAGTTAAATTGCACAAGGAGAAAGTTTGTGAGAATGCTATGAAACTCAACAAATCCTTGGTGGTTAAAATCTTTGGAGATGACGTACAATTCTCAACAATCGGCTATGAACTTAGGAGACAATGGGAAGTGTTCGATAAATTCCATCTAACCATTCTTGGTAAAGGATGGGTGTTATGTTCTTTTTTTGAAAATGAACACTTGGAAGCAGTTCTTAACAACGGTCCATGGTTTGTTAATGGGAACATAATCGATATTGAGAAATGGAATAAAAAATTTGATCCAAATTCTCTTGAAGGTCTTTCAGCTCCAGTTTGGATCAGATTGCCTAATTTACCACTTTTTTGCTAGGATGAAGTGAACATTTGTCGTATAGCTTCAATGGTGGGGAAGCCTTACTTAATTGACGGTAACATGTTTCAATGGTCGAGAAGAGAATTCGGTCGTATTTGTGTCCGAATCGAGTTGAATGATAAACTACCTACAGGTGTTTGGGTAGAAGGTGAAGAAGGAAAATTTTATCAAAAAATTGAATACGAGAGACTTCCGAATCTCTGTTTTGATTGTGGTAAGATTGGTCATGATAAGAAGGAATGTGACAAAAGCTATTTCTTGAACAAGGATAAGTCCAATCAGATGAATATGGATTTGTCCAAAGATAACAATGAGAAGAGTACAGTGGAAGTTAATCAACCAACTGATGATAATTTGCATAAATCTGAAAATTATGGCCCTTGGATGATGGTTAATTATGGAAAGAAGTATGCTAACAATATATGGAATAGAAGACCATCTATTTTGATGAACAAAAATAGTAAAATTTCTCAGCAAAAACAATATGTGGCAGTGAAGAAACAAGTTAATATTGAACCAGAATTGACAGTGTTATCTCCAGCTAAGAAAACTGCAGTAATTGCAATGGAAAAAGTTTCTGCATTAAGTAGAGCAGAGACAGAATCTCTTATTCCAGTCAATAACAGCTTTAACATCCTGAAGGAATTAGAAGACAGAGAAATTTATGAAAATAATACTAATGTCAATCCAGTTGATAAGGTTTCATATTCAGAGGTACCGGATTCTACAATGATTGCTAGCTAGGAAGAACTGATAGTAACAAATTCTATTGGCATATCCTCTAACAGTATTGGTACTAAGGGTATAGAAGATTCATCTCAATCGTCTAAAAGGAAGAAGAATAAGCAACTTAAAGACCTGGGACCGATCAATGCTTCTACTAGAAGTCAAAGAATGGAAATGGAAGAAAAAGGTAATGGGGAGTCCTTTCCCCATAATCCTTTTAAATGAATTCTATTTGTTTTTGGAATTGTAGGGGAGCAAGGAAAAGGAGTGCTTCCCTCTACCTTAAAGAGGTAGTTAAAAATAATGGTGTTTGTTTTGTGGGATTGGTTGAAACCAAAATTACTTCTATTGATAGAAGTGAAGTTGATGCATTAATTGGCAATAATTGGGACTTTTACTGTGTTCCTTCTTCTAATCTGTCGCGTGGCATTATTATTCTTTGGAATACCAATTATGTGAATTTCTCTGTTGAGGAAAGCTCTACTCAAATGGTTAAAGGTGAAATCAACTTGTTCAACAACTTAAAATGGAAGGTGGTCACAATTTATGGTAGCCCTAAGGTGAGCAAGAGAAGAGATTTATTGAATATGCTAGACAATTTTTCCAATCATGAACAACCTATGGTAATTGGTGGGGATTTCAATTGTCTTTTATGCAAAGAAGACAAAATAGGTGGAAGGCAATTTTCTTTTCAACAAGGAGCTAGGGATATGGAAGAATTTTTGTTAAAAAATGATCTTCATGAAGTTAGCTTCATTGGCCCAAGATTTACTTGGTGCAACAACAAAATTGGTGGAGCTAGAATCCTTGAAAGATTGGATAGGTGCTTTGTGAATTCAATTGCTTTAAGCTCGCCTTTTCAAATGATTGAGAGACATTTGGCTAGAATAGCCTCGGATCATTGTCCAATACTTCTCCAATTCAAATCCTTCAATAAGAATGTTAGCAAAATGATTAAGTTTGAAAATTGTTGGGCTTCCTACCAAGCTTCTTATGGAGTGGTTAAAAAGGAATGGTGTAGAAATTACCAAGGCAATTACTCTCAAATCCTAAACAAAAAATTCAAGAGATCTTTAAAATCTCTATTCTTTTGGAGCAAATTCAAACTTAAAGATTTGAACAAGTTGAAAGATGATCTCATGGAGGAGATTATGGTTTTACAAAGCAAAGAAGCTTCTCAAGGCCATCTCAATGATCAAGATTGCTGGAAACTTAAGGAGAAGGTGCTGGAACTCAATTCTACCTTGGCTAGGTTGAATACTTGGTGGAAGCAAAGGGCTAAAGTTAATTGGCTTAAGGAAGGAGATGGTAATTCCAGATTTTTTCATAACTATGCAAATGCTAGAAGGAATGTCAATAAAATTATTAAGATTAAAGATGAAGATGGCAATTTGATAGAAGATCAAGTTCATATGGAAGAAGTCTTTATGAGGTTCTATTCTCTCAAATGCATTTCATCATAACTCTTGTGGTATCAAACTTTGTCCAGAGGGACCTCGTTTCTCTCATCTTCTTTATGCAGATGATGTTATTATGTTCTCCAAAGCTAATAAGAAAGAAGTGTTGGGTGTGAAGAGAATTCTCCATAAATTCTGTGAATGGACAGGTCAAAAAATCAATTACAGCAAATCTCTCATTATGTTTGGTAAACATGTTGAAAGAAGAAGGAAGAGATGCTTATCTAGAATCATGGGCTTCAAATATGTAAAAGAATTCCATTACCTTGGTGTAAAGATGGCATTAAGGAGAATGAAGAAAGAAGAATTTGAATTCATTATAGACAAAGCTTTTAAAAAGCTTAATCAACGGGGCAACAAGTATTTATCTTTGTCAGGGAAGATAATTCTTGTTAAATCAATATTACTTGCTCTTCCTCTCTACTTCTTTACCCATTCTTTGGTACTGAAAAAAATTTTGGCTGAACTGGATAAAATATGCATAAATTTTATATGGGATAAGAAAAATGGAGCAAAAGGATTGCATTATGTGAATTGGAGTGATATGTGCAAACCAATTGAAAACGGTGGAAGAGGAATTCATTCTAATTTAACTAAAGCTCCTACTTTACATGCTAGACTTGCATGGAGATTCGTTCAAGAAGAAAAATCTCTATTACATTTGGTTATGGATGTAAAATATTGTAACAAATTGATGAAAGAAAATCCCAATGGAAACATGTCAACTGCTTCCAAATTCTGAATGAAGGCTTTAATTCGTTATATCCTATTGTGAAATGGGATATAGCAAATGGTAAATCAGTTGATGCTTTCAAAGACATTTGGATCCTTCATAAAAGTATTAACAATTGGCCTACTTACGTAATTCCTGTGGAGGACGGTCAGTTTATGGTAGAGGCTTTCATTTCTAAAGGAAAATGGGATGCAAATAATCTGAAAAAAGTCTTTGGGAAGAAGCTAGTTGATATGATAATGAAGATCCAGATCTCTAAAGATAAAATTGTTGATTCACTAGTTCTTATTAATCAAAATTTTGGCAAGTCTAATCCTGGTCTTATAAGGAAAGTGCAGAATTCAGGATTGGTGGCAGATATGGTATGGAAATGGATAAAAAAGGCAAAAGTAAATTCTCGGGTAGAGAATTTTTGGTGGAGATTAAATAAAAATGTGGTTCCTTCAATGCATTTCCTCTGCTATAGAAGAATTGCTGTAAACGCTCAATGTCCAAGAGGATGTGAAAGTAATGAAGACATGGAACATATTGTTTGTGGTTGTTTTAAGATCAAAGAGATAATACAACTCTTAAACCGTTGGGGTTTTTGTTTCCGATTGTTCAATTCTAGTGAACAATGTTTAATCTGGTTGGAAAATAATGTTTCCACTAAAAGAATGATGGTAAATCTTTACTGTACGTTAGTATTTCTATCTTGGAAAAGTAGAAACAAGAGAGTTCATGGCGGTATAGAAGATAATTCAAGCTTTATAGCATCTGAGGCTATTGTTCAAGCTTCGATTTCCAACAAATTTAGCTATTCTAATTTGGGATTTTGGGATGTCAATCAGTCGTCAAGATTGTCCAATACTTGGCATCCTCCTCCATCCAATTGGATAAAAGCTAATGTCGATGCTTCTCTTTCTTCTTCATGCAAAGTGGGCATAGTAGCTGTCTTTAGAGACAATAAAGGTAGATTCCTTTATGCATATGGTAAATCTTTTATTCATTGGGATATTGGCCAATTAGAATCATTAGCAATCAAGTTTATCAAAGAGGAGATCAAGAAATGGATGTTTAATTATAATGGTATTCTCATTGAAGCTGATAACTCAAATATTTTCTCTTTCTTCAAAAAAGCTTTAAATAATGGAATGCTAAAGGATGAAGGTATGGAAATTCTTTCTAAATTCAATTTATTGATCTTTAATTGCATTAATAGAGAAAGTAATAAGTTTGCAAACTTTTGTGCTAACTATGCTTTACTTAGTAACTTTTCTTGGGATGATTGTTTGGTTAATAAGATTCCTCCTTCATTCATGAACATTTTGAAGGAGGAATCCACTTTGTAGTTCAAAAAAAAAAGCAGGATCATTACCAGTCAATTTCTTCCATGATTTCTCAACAATCGCAACAGCCCCATGATCAGATGCCCAAACATGTTCAAAATGAATACCACTGTTATGAAACACAATTGATTTGAAAACCTCCAAAATAATAGGACAATGATCTGAGGCTATTCGAGACAAATGTTTCATAATATCTTAATAAATAGAATTCATAGCTATAGAGTTTATGAGACATCTATCCAATCTTTCTAAAATGCAAGCCCCTCGGAATTTGTTATTACACCAAGTGAATTTGGGTCCAACAAACCCAACCTCATGAAAATCAATATTATTTATGAATATCTTAATATCCTTAGCACCTTGAGATAAAATGAATTTCTTCCCTCCAGTTTCTCCTCCTAAGACAACACACAATTAAAGTCTCCAACAATCACCGAGGGCCTAGAATCAAAGTAATACCACTCCGAACAATCCCACAAAGACTTCCTATCAAGAATATTCCGACTCCCATATATAGTAGATACCATCCAACATCCTTTAATCATAACATCCAAATTCCCAATAATCACTTGAGAAGGAGCTTCAATTATAGAGAAAGAAGCCAAATCCTTCCTCCATAAAATCATTTTACATCCAGAAAGACCGTCAAAAAGAACCATAAAAGAATCCTAATTATTTCCAAAAAATATTGAGAATCTGAATATTTTCCATAGAATTTATTTAGGTTTCAACAAGACCAACAAAAAACGCATCATTGTCTTTTATAAACTCATTAAGATATAAACTCATTGATTAAACATGGGGGAAGGACCCCCACTCCTCTTACATTTACCACCATCCATCTTTCTATTACGAGTAATAATATTACCCAAGCCAAGAGATTTTAGTTCTTTAAGAAGTTTTACTTTCTTTCTTGAAGAAAAATTATCAGCCATATTGCTATCCAGAGAAAAGTTCACATTGAATGCCTCCAAACCCGACTTAAGCTCCCCACCACCTTTTAAACCAACATCTACCACAATTTCATTATTACCAAACTCTAGTTCTTCAACATAGTCATTCACACTCACATCCAACTCCTCAATTGTATTTGTCCCATCCAAACCAGATAGAACATTAAATTTATTAAGCACTATAAGAGCTGGTTCATAAGCAGTTACCTTCACTCCTTGACATTTCTCTTCCAATATCATAGAGGAATTTTCAGCAACAACCATTACTTCATTTAGATTTTACCGCTTTTCCACATTAGAATACAATTCCTCCAGGTAAGCCTTTAGTCCTCAACCTGAACTAGCATTACCTTCCTATAATAAATTTTAATTTTTCTTGGGAACATAAATCTTCTTAACAGTCAATGAAGACTCATTTATTCTATTTTTCCTTGCCACAAAATTTTTTGGTTTCTTATTGCCATACTTGACTTGAATCCATGGCCCATAAGCGAATTCTTCATCAACATGATTGATACTATCAGCATCAACAAGATTTACTTGAATTTCTTTATCCTGGCAACTTCAGAATTTTTTTGGAATATTAGCCTTCTCCACTGTTGCTTCCTTTCATTCAGCTTTGATTTGCCCAATTTTACCACATCCAAAGCATAATTTAGAAATACCTTCGTATTCAATTCTTTGAAAAAAACTTTCCCGCCAATCCTTCAAATACCAAAAGGTAATTTCATATCCAATGGAATTCAAAAATACACTCTTGCAAATTCTCTTCTACCCCATTAAAACATGTTCTCATCTAGTAGATAGGGTTTGCCAACTTGAGATGCTATCCTGCATATGTTAATCTCATCCCAAAATTGTAAAGGTAAGTTTGGCAATCTAATCTAGAAAGGAGCTAAATCCCACAAAGAGTTATGGAAGAGAATGATGGCAACCATTTGTCCATTCCCACTACATGTCCTTTTACATACCACGGTCGACCTATCAAAATATACTCCAAAACATTTGATTCCTCAAACAAACACGAAACCCATCCAAGTCCCAATCCAATTATGTGCAAATTCCCAAACCGATTCCATTGCCTTCTCAGTTCAAAACAAACTAACTGAAACGGGATGTTACCTTCAAACACCCTTACAACATGAGCCTCCTCTAACTTTTTTGCATTCTCAGATTCATTTTTTAGCATGAAGCAAAATAACTTTCCCATCTTCTGATAATTAAGATACAAGCTCCAGGTTATCAACTATGATATTTTTCTTTTTAGTCCAAGCTGATGGAACTTCCACCTAATCCCCATTAGTCGTAGAATGGATATTACTCTGAATATTAAAAATATCTTTAATTGATTCAACAATAGTTTCTTCCCGATCATTCAATTATGGAATTACATAATTAACCTTATTCACCATAAGATTGTTGTCTTCCATCAGAGATAGAACAATATTGTCACCCAGGATTGGAGAAGAAGGCATAGAAATAGAATTTAAACACCTATTCGATTAAACTTTCATCCCAGTTGAAGATGAGGCTTCCAGATTCAAATTTTCAATTACACTTTACACTTTTAACTCCATAATTGTTTTAAAAGCCTTTGGCCAAATGAACTCATTCTCCCTGATAACATCTTTGCCTTTACCAGAGAGTACTGGAGCATTCTTGTTATACAGCAGACCACCTTCATTGATTACCAAAAGTTTTTCCTTAAAACTTTTATTCTGACCATAGAGTAGAGATAAAGCTCTTGAACCTCTATTAAAGACTTCAAAGGAAGATCGCACAGGAACATTTAGACCTTTTCAAAAGTTCCCCCAAGCTTCAGTAGATGTTAGACGTTTCCCTTCCATCGGCACCGCCAGTTGCATTCGGAGTGACGACAAAAGAATGCCATCCAAAATAGTCGTGAAAAAGAAGGACACGTGAAATTTGAAAAACCAACAGAATTAGCCTTCAAAATTTTAGACTTTCTCTTACTAACTTTCTCACTAAATACTTTTCTATTAAAAATAAAAAGAATTTATAGATGTCTTAACTAGTACAAGATAAAGACCATCCTAGATTGCATAGAGAGTATGTTAACTCTTTAATAGAAGGAATCCATCAAATTATTAATAGACCTACTATCCATGCCATTAACTTTAAACTAAAACCTTCCAAAATTTAGATGGTTTAAAATTCTCAGTTTGGGGGAACTCTTTATAAGGATCCCAACCTATACTTATCTATATTCTTAGAAATCAATGTAATATTTTAGAATAATGATTTAGTGATGATGTTATTAGACATAGAATAGGTAACCTAGACAAAAATGGTAAATCTCAAAAAATATAACTAAAGACTATAAACGTAGTGCTACTTGGGAGGCAACCTAGTTATGTCGATGTTAGGTCTTAATTTTTGTTGTTAAAGTTTTTATTTGTTTGTATAATTTTGAAATTTTTATTATTATCTGTTTTATAATTGTAAAATATAATGTGTGTGTTAAGTATGTTTTACTTAATATGGTTATGACCATTATTCTTATTCTTCTAGATTTTACCAAAATTTACATAAGTTCTAAATTTAGCCAAGCATAATAGTGTTGGATCATTAAGTACCACAGTGTTTCCTTTCCACTAACCATAAAATTTAAATAAGTCACCACTATGTTGATGTCGTAGGAAAAGTGGAATATTGTAATGTTTGAGCACTAGCTATTTAAGTGCCAAAGTGCTACTCTTACTTACATAGTGATTCACCATTGGTCCATGTAGAACTGTAGTGCTAGAACTAATCTTTGTTATAGTGCTTGTGTATTATATTCAATGTTACTATATGACAAAAAAGCTTTCATTATGATTCTTTATAAAACACCACAATGTTAGGTTCAAACCATAATTACTCTTTATATCAATATATCAGTGGTCTTTCTCAAGCACTGGAATGCTCTGACATGTCAAATGCCATGATAATTTCTTAGTAAAAAAGTTATTGATTAGTTTATCAACTCATGTGCAGCAGCACTATGTGTCCTTCACACATAACACTTGTGGTCAATAGTTTTGTTTGCTTTAAATATATTTATTATATTCTTTCAATTAAATATACATAGCTAAACATTTAACCACCCCGAAGGGTAGACTAATAATATGCTTTAATTTGAAAGATAGAACCTATCATTTATTTTTCTAATCAAATGCAACATAGGGAATATACAAATCATCCCAAAGGATAAAAAACATATTCTTCTAGCATTCCAATTTGAAGAATAAATTATATTTTTTTTTTTCAATAATCAAACATAATGGATATTCAATTTGCCATAAAAGCAAATAAAATATCCATTTATATTTTGATTATAAAATCAAAATTAAAATACAGATAAAGCTGGTCTGCATTCATAAAATTTTCCCCTATCTTAGAAAGGAACTAAGATATGGTTTATTTTATTGTAGGATCAAGATTCCTTATAGGGGAAAGCCTCTATAGTTCTTTATATCGCCTAAGAGAATACTCTCAAATAAAATAAATACTAAGTGATTCTAAAATTCATATAAATTTAAAGAAATACTTTAGAAACATAGATTTTAACACAAAGCCTTTAGATTATAAATTCTGAAAATTTAAATTTAGATTTGAATTAAGGAATTATATGTATGGAGAGGGGTGTATACAATCTGGTGGTTCTAACCTTGTTTATCATGCAATGGAAGATTTTAATAATATGATGATGGATTGTAATCTTATTCATATTTGGTTCACTTTTAATCCATTTATTTGGAATAATGGTAACTTGTGGCAACATTTAGATCATGTTCTTTTTAATGATTTATGGATGAATTTTGGTAATAACACCTTTGTTGAGAATTTAAGTAAAACTTTTTCTGATCATTCTCCTCTCCTGATTGGTATCAAATCTAGATAGTATGTCTTCTCTTTTACTTTTAGATTTAAAAATATGTGGTTGTTAGATAATGCTTTCTCTAATTTGGTCAAAGAGAATTGGGAGGCCCCATTACATCCTAATAATGATAGTGTTGGGATGAATATACTATGGTTTAAACTCAAAATGCTTATGTATAAACTTAGTTGATGGAATAGAAATGATTTTTAAAAATCTTTTTACTAATATTATTTATGTTGAAGAGAATGTTACTTCTTATGAGCTTATTTATTAGTATAATCCTTTAGATGTTAATTTAGTTAATTTGAATGAGGCTAAATTTTTTTTTTAAACTTCAGGAGAAAGAGTAGATCTACCGGAAACAAAAATCTACTTCTAAACATCTTATTGAAGGGGATAAAAAAACTAAATATTTTCAATGATTGGTAAAAAAAGAATAGAGCAAAAAGTTTTATTCATCAAATTGAACTTTATAATGGGAGCTTTATCGAGGAGGAAGATGAGATTGCAAAGCCTATTGTTGATCATTTCTCTATGTTATCTAATAAAAATTTTTAACCTCATCCGATTGATCAACCTGAGCTTGTACTTAGAATCATTAATGAGGAGCATAATAATACTCTTACACTTTTGCCTTCGATGGAGGTAGTCAAGAAATTTGTTTATAATATGAATGTTGATTCTATGGCTGGCCCTGACGATTTTACTACTAATTTTAAAAAAAAATCTTAGAAAGTTATATGTGAGGATTTATATGCTACTATTTTAGATTTCTTTAATGGAAATTTTATGCCTAAATTGTTTTTTTAGTACTTCTATTATGCTTATTCCCAAGAAAATTATTGCTACTAAATGTGATGATTTTCATCCTATTAGTTCGTATTCTTTTAGTAAGTTAATTTCTAAATTTATTTTGGATTTTTTATCCCGATTGCTCCCCAAAATTATTTCTCCTTACCAAATGGGGTTTGTTAAAGGTAGAGCCATTACTACTAACATCATTTTGGATCAATAAATTATTCGATACCTTGACCTCAAAGTGTGAGGCCGTAACATGATTTTTAAATTAGATATTTTTAAGGCCTATGATAACATTAATTGAAAGTTGTAAAAGATCTTTTTTTTTTATGATTTGATTACAGATGCTCAGAATAAACTTAACTCTTAGGAATTTAATTTCCTTAGCTTTGGTAGTTGATTGGTGCTGATTAAAAGAGTGCTTCGTTCCCTTCTTCTTTATATATTTCAAACTATTCAGCCTACTTTTATGATTTGTGATAGATTGGAAAAATTAATCAATAAGTTTTTTTTTGGAAAGGCAAGAATGGTAATTCTAAATTCCTCTTATCATCTGGGGAATAAGTGTTGTGGTACATTAGAGGAAGGTGGTTTGGGGTGGAATAACATGGGGGATTTAGCTCATGCTTTTTCCTATAAATTATTGTATAACATTCATGTTAAAACTACTCTTTGGTCTAAGTTTATGACATATAAGTATTATGTTGGCAATCATCCAACCATTTGTACTTATAAAATAGGAGATTATAGGGTATGGATAAGACTTTGTAATATCAAATGGGAAGAGGAACCTTATATTCATTGGGGTATTGGCTATACTAACCTTTTTTTTTTTTTTTGCAGGACAAGTGGTTACATGTAAACACCATTGATAACATGCTTCATTCTATCTCTACCTCTTCAAGCAAGGTTAATTATTTTATTACCAATAATTATTGGAGTTTTTTAAAACTTTCATAAGTTATTCCTATGACTATTATAATTAAGATTTTGGAAATTCAATTAAATAATGATGTTGATGATCTTTTGTTGTGCAGCATGCCTAGCAATGGAATCTTTAGTATCAAGAAAGCTTGGAATACTTTTTAAACTAAACATGCTTATTCTAAAGTTTTTACTATGTTATGGCACTAAAGCATTCCCACCTCTATTGCAACTTTTATTTGGAAATTCATGCATAAGCTTAACTTTTATTTGGAAATAGTTAAGCTTAAACAAACGGATGAGATTTTAATTAAACGTGGTTTTATTTTAGCTTCCAAGTGTGAATGTTGTTATCATGTTGAGAATATGCATCATGTTTTATATATGGGCCAATTGTTTCTAATGTTTGGATTCATTTTGAAGATATTTTTAAGCTTAACTATTTTAAGGATAATATTTCTATTAAGGAAATCCTCCATTTGTGGTTCACTAACATGAAAGGTCAAATTGGCAATCTTATTCCCTCTCTTATTCTCTTGTATCTCTGGACCAGTAGGAATATCTCTCTTTCTAAAAATATAACTATGATTCATAACCAAATTATAGAAATGTTAAAGATAAATTTTGAAGGTTGTTTAATGTTAATCTTCTGAGCTCTAAGAATTTTAACATTTATTTCCATGTAGCTAAGGAGTTTGGTGTAGTCCTTCATGATAAGGTTAGCAATGAGGAGTGTAAAATGATTTACTGAATTAAACATCCTCAAAACATGTTTAATTTAAATAGTGATGGGTCAGTTAAAGGGAAGACGTGTGGATGCATTGGTATCATTAGAGATTATAATGGTAATTTTGTTGTTGCTTTTGCTAGTCCTCTTCTTGGTTGCTCTGTTATATTCTATAAACTTTATTTCTATCATGTTTGGTTTGAAATTATGTCATTTCCTTGATGTTGTTAATATTTGGATTTAAGTTAATGTGTTACAAGTTTTTTTTTTTTTTTTGTCTAAAAGATAAAGATGTGAAGATTTGACTCCTGGTTCGCTCTATCTTATTAGATAAATTAAATAACTTTTGATTTTCTTTAATGTCAAGTTGACTCATATTTATAGAAAAGTTAATGCTTACATTGACTGGTTAGCTAATCATGGATATGTCCTCCAATTTTTTACTAAATTTTCTTATAATTACCTACCTTTATTTGTTAAAGGCATCATCATATTAGATAAACTTGGTTTTCCTTATGTTAGAAAATAATTTTTTATTCGGCTAGGTCATTTTTAAGCCTTCTTGTTGTTGTGAAACTTTGCCCTTCTTGGATGGTTGTCTCAAGGTGGAGAATACTAAGAATGTTTTCTATCATAATTTTCTCATGCACTATGAAATTAGTCTAGGTTTTGAGGAGAATATGTTGATTTCTATGATTTTTAGCCCTAATATCAAGTGCGACTTCTCTTTTATTTTTTTTTTATTATGGATGGAAATGGGTTTTCTAGTATGCTGCCTTTCCAGATTAACTTGTTTTTCCTTTTGTTGGATAGTAATTTTTTCTTTTCCTAGGTCAATTTTCAACCTTCTTGTTATTGTGATACATTTCTTTGTTTGGATGGTTGTCTCAAAGTGGTGAATACTAACAATGTTGTCTATTTTACTATTCCCGTGCATTATGGCAGTGACCTGGGTTTTGACAAGATTTGTTTTTCTATGATTTCAAGCACTAATATCAAGTGCTAATTATCTTATGTTTACATTATTATTGATGGGAATGAATTTTATTATTTGTTTGCTTCCCATAGCACAGTTTTTAAGAATTGCTATATTCATAATTTTTATATTAATAAGGCTTATAATATTTATAAACAGTTGGTTTATTGCCATCATTGATTTGGCATTCAGTATAACATTATTCTTGAGTTATATTTTGTTGGCAACTATTGGGATTGACCTATTTTGAGCAATGATTGGACAATTACTTATGTTGATCAGAACTCTCTGTGTTGCTCATCAATTCCATGGGTTAATTTGAATTGTCACTTTATTAGCTTTCTTTTGGCTATTCAGTTATGGGATATTGGGATGATAAATTCAAATGTTATTTCTTAGCTATTATCTATTTCATGAATTTTTGGTTTCAGTTGCGCTATAGTGTTTTCTTGCAGGTTAAATTTGATTTATCATTTTTTGTGCGTACTAGATTTTTTAGCTTACTGGATTGAGTTAAATAGATGTGTGGAGAATTCTCATCCTTCTTTGCAGGGATCTTTTTTGGGTGGCAACACTGAGCTTAATGATACTATTTCTTTTTTGGGTGGCAACACCGAGCTTAATGATAATACTTTCTCATATTCCTTTTGATTTTTGGTTTTTAGCCATTATAGAATGTTATTAAGTTTTATTATACTCATGCTTAATGGGTAAATCTAACTTGTAGATTCTTTTCTATGTTTTTTGTAGCTCTTTGGAGTGGTAGGGAGATGAAATTCTCCTTAAGAACCTTGTACTTATTTTTGTTATTAACGCGTAGGCTTGTCAGTAGGTTTTAACCAAAAAAAGGGGTGCATACAATCTGAACTTATCACTTGTCTAGAATGAGGTTCCAGCTAACAGTCCTAACTACAATAATTATCATATGTACGCAAGATTTGTTAAGTTCTATCCTAAGAGTCAAGTAGTTTTTATTATCAACTTTTAATTCAAATGCTATACAACATGCTTACAAAAATAGAAACTAGTCGTTTAATAAAAATGATGCATGAACAACAATATATAAAAGAGCCAATTTTATTTATTTATGAATTTGTAAATATAACCCATGGTTCATAGTAAAGTAATGATGGATAGACCTTACCAACAATAAAACCTAGATTCTAATTCTATGATATGCATGTAGAATCAAATATACATAAGTTTGAGTTTTAAGTCTTCTATGGAATTCCAAAAAGAATATCCTCTTTAAAAAAATGGATTTACTTTTTGGAGTCCATTTATGTATAAGAAATTATTTATTATTCTCTTATAACTCATAAAAATTTACAACTCGATTTATATACAAAAATGAATGAAATTTAAATATACATTTCTCTTTTCATATTCATCGTCACTAAGGAATGTTCTACTTTTCAAGAATATAAAGAGTAGAATAATAAAATATTGATATAATGATGCAGTGTGAGCAATTATATATAAAGAAAAGTAAGTGAAAGTAAATAGCACGGCCATGAATTCATTTACTCTACTCTCTGGTGCAACCAGAGAAAACTAAATATGAAATATATATTTTTGCAAAAAGTAAGCAAACACACATGGTTTCCTTCTAGGTAAAGGCACCCTCAATGAAACCAAACAAATTCATTGGCCTAACTTTGGCTAACTTTGGTTGTCCTAGCAAACCCCATAAGTGTGTGGAAGAGGTTGTATGGCTTTGATATGTCCTATAGTGATTTAATAGTTAAATTGTGTGTATTCTTAATTTTTATTCATTAAAGTTCAAAATGGAATTAAGTTACATTTTAGGTGATGTTTATTTCCATTTTAAATTATTCAAGCTTTAATGAAGTTGTTTATTTAGTTTTAAAGAATTATAGATTCATAACCCATAAATTGTAAGGGATATTAATCTATAAATTCTAAGGCTTTCAAATGAAGCATCCATCCTCTATGCAGGATAGATGATCATATGAGAGCCTTTAAAGATTTATTCAAGATAGAGAAGGGAACTTGTAAATAAAATACACATGCCCTAAAGATGGAAGCAAGCAAAGTGTATAAGGTCGATATATTATTTCTTTTTTAAAGATCATCCAATTCAATGTGTTAGTGCCATCCTGAAAGGAGTCATGCACAACACAAAGGGGATCTATTTGTAATTATAGGTGTATTAGAGGCCTTATAAATGAATGTTAAAAAGCCCTCCAAAAGAAATCAGGCTAATGCATGAAGTCCTAAATTCATTTAATTTAAATTAATCATTAAACTTGATTGATTAAAAATAAATTTCACTCAATTAAACTATCAATTTAATTTATTTTAAATGAATTCAAATTTAATTCAAATTTTCCTAATTTTTGTTGTAACATTTAAAATTTTAAATTAATTGTTAATTTTTTTATTAATTTTAATTAATTATTATTGAATTATTAATGAATTAATATAAAAATTTATTCAAAAATTTTATATAAATTTAAATTATATATTTTTAATTTTGTTATATTTTATTTTATTTTTAATGAATTTTTTACTTTATTATTTAATTTTTTTAATGAATTTAATTAACTAATATGTAATTAAGGGTAAATTAATTATTAATTTAAAATTTAATAAAGTTTTCATTTAGATTTTAATTTTTAATGATTGTGTGAATTATTTTGTGTTAATTGAACGTTGATTTATAATTTTGTGAATTTTATTTTTTATTTATTAGAATTTGTTGATATTAAACCATTAATGAAGGGTTGTTTGAGATGATAGTTGTTTGATGGTCAATTATTGTCAAAATGGGGTAAATTCAAGTCATTGGGTATTTGACACTAAGTATTCTATATTAAATGTTTCATCCAAATAGGATGTGTATGGTGAATCAAAGGATTGCCTAAGTTTGCTTAAGACCTGCCTAACTTATTGTCTATAAATGACACTTAATTTTATAGGTTTAGAATAAATGTTTTCTAAGCATTTATAAATACACATAAATGTAAACAAGCCACATCAATTATTTAATCTAGATCTAAAGGAAATAATCATGGTGACTTATAAAAATTATTAATCAATTGATGATCTTTAGCCTTGATAATTCATCCTTATAATATGCATGGAATTAAGTTGAGCAAATTCAATTAGAGAATGTGATATTCATTTATAGATGCATTTTTCTCAAGTTTGAATATAAGATCTTTTATGATTTAGAGGTAATGAACAAAATCCAATAAACAATCCAAGTACAATCACCTCTAAATAACTTAAGTTCCCATATCCATCTTTATATTTCATTGAGAAGATATATAATTATGAAGCTACAAGGCTTAAGATTTATGATTATTGAATCAATATATAATTTTTAGTGATTTTTCAAATGTATAGTTCAAATAATGGGCTATAAATTAAAAAAAAATCAATTATAACTATAATTAAGCTCTACTATTCACCTGAAAAACCAAAGGACATGCATTTACCTTTAATATCCTACCATTTAAACATGGAATTTTATCAAGCATTTATTCAATACATAATTCAAAATAATTAAACACACACACACACACAGATATATATATATATATATATACAATGATTATCATATTTTGAATTTTTTTATATGATATAGAATTTCATGTTGAAGAAAATGAGGTGTCATTCATTAATTTAGGTTTGGTATTTTATTTTCTATAATTTTATAAGGATTTTGTAATTTAAAACATCAAATGTGAAGATTTAATCGAGATTTATACAGTCAACATTGGTGGATGACAAATGGCAGTGCCTTATTTGGCCGCTTAGGCCAATCATAGCATAAGTGTGTCGCTCTTTCCACATAATAGCACACATGACAATCAAACATGCATGTATGGTTTATGAATTAACCACATCATATGCGGCTTGCGACAATTGATCTGTGAAGTTATCAATGGGTGAATATAATTTATTTGAATGAGATCTATTTCAATACATGATCCCTACTTTATGATTTTGATGATGATAATATTAATGATTGTATTATTACTTTTCACATTAAGTATTTTAGATTTTTTTTATCTTAGAGTACTAACATTACAGGTAAGACAAAAACTGCTCATGGCTACTTCAAGCTCAAGATTTAGTAGAATAGGAATGTCAAGTATTCAATGTCTATAATTTTATTTTTCTTAATTTTCTATTTCATGAGTCTGGCCACATAATAGTGTATGAAATTGGGTGACCATGCACACACACAGGGGAGTGATATAAATTTTAAAAGTTAAAAGTTTTTATACTAATCATATTGTATGTTTATAATCATACCGTATAATTTATAATCATACTATATGATCAGTTTAGAATGAATGGGCTTAATGGCTAATTGAATAATTAGTTTATATTAACTAATCATACTGTATAATCTAAATTATACTATGCAATTCATTAAGATTTGAAAACCCTAGTCATAAGATAAATTAAGATATTCAAAATTTGATTTTTGATCTAATCAAATTATACAATCTGAGTTGTATTATATAAAATTTGAAATATTACATAAATTAACCCCCACAATTAGTTATTTAAATCATAGTTTAATGAATGATAGTAGATCATACTATACGATATTGACTATAATGAATGATTGAAAGAGATGAAATTTGGTAGTCCCAAAGATTGAATAAACAAAATTATAATTTTTGAACTAATCATACTATATGATATTTATATCATACCGGATGACCTAATTAAAATGAATTAACTATATTGTATGATGATAAAAGTAGGGGATTACTTATAGAGAATATTTCTAATCAACCTATGAATCATCCTGTATGAATAAGAGAGAAAAGCTAATTGATCGTACTGGACAATCTTTAGACTGTATAGTATGGTGTGCTTGAAAAGTTGAACAGATTGTCTAAACAACTATTTATATCATACTAAACAGGTTTAGTTTTTGAACTGATCATATTGTATAAACTCAAATTGTACTTTACAAACAGTGACAGCTAATTTAAATTTTTTTGGTTTCTTGAAGCCCAATACTTAAGAAAAGCTTGGAGACTCTCTTTATAATTATGAGAGGATTATGTGACTACTCAAGGAACTTTGAGAGAGAATCTTTTGAGAAATCTGGGGTTTGAGAGGAAGTAGAAGGAGAGGTTGAACATAAGGGAGGAGTGTGAGGGGAATACATGGTTGCTACTAGCTAGCTACACCCATGGTCCTCCTATGACCTTGTTGAGTTTTTGAAAGATCTCTTGGGAGAGAGGATTCTATGTGAAGTCCTCAAGGTACTCTGCCTTCTCTAAGAGGGAGAAAAAGGCTCTTAGGTTCTTTGCCTTCTTCATGAGGGAGAAAAAATAGTCAAGGTTTCCAGCCTTCATCAGGAGGGCAACATAATCTCTAGTATCCGTCGCATCAAGTTTTGTGAGTGTGAGTCTGTAAGGGCTTCTCTGCCATATTGTGGGAGAAAAATGAGAGTCACTTAGTATTAGTGCAATACTCAGAGTGGAGGAATCTGGGGAGTGAATGCAGGTTAATCGAACCACTATAAAAATCTCTGGTGTATCTTTTATTTTCCTACTTTTATTTTCCTCTATATTATTTCTTTTATAACTTCTTGGGGAAATTGGTGATTATTGCTTCATTTCATAAATCAAAATATCATCTTAGTTAAATCAATTTTTTTGATTATCTTGTTTGCTTATGTAATCAATTAGAATTTCTTATTTTCAATTTCTAAAAACTTTTTCAAATATATTTTCATCATTATTTTGAAGTTGGAAATTTTTTTAAATTACTAATTCACCCATTCCCCCCTCTTGGTGATCCTAAATCTAGTTCATTAAGGTTTCACAACCTTCACAAACTTTCAAGTACTATAAGAGAAGGTTTCAAAAATAAGATTTTAGAAAACTCTTGGAAGAATAATCAATCGCTTATTTTGGTAATCATAACACTTTGGAGGGTTATTTGATAACCCATCCACCACAATTTGAAAATAATCCTTTTAATTTCTAGAAATTATGCATGTTAAATTTTTTACTATCCATTGATTATATAATTTGTCATATGATTCAAACTGGCTATTCACTTCCATCGCATGTAGTTAATTGTGTTAAAACTAATACTCTTTTTTACTTAATGAAGTTATGTGGATAGGGAACTCACACAGTTTAATGCTAAACATTAAAAGCTTTTTGCACCGACTTAATAGAGTTTTGAGAAGGGTGAAGAGAAGTGAACATTTAAGATAGGCAAGCAAAAGATGTAGAAAACTTTTTACGCTGAATCTACCTTAGAATCATCAGAAGCAAAAGAAGAAGAGAAGGTAACAAACCTGTGTCTTGTGGCTAATAATAACTTAAATCAATTAGATTAAGATATAGTTTGTCAACTTTCCTATGATGAATTACTCATTTTTTCTAAAAAATACTCATGATTCATATAGGAAGCTGAAAAAGATGCATGCTAGTCTTAATATTGAATTGTCTACTTTACAAAATGAGCATGCTAGTTTCATTATATAGCATTTTAATTTTGAAAATGATCACATGACCTCGCTTGATGAATATGATGCCTTAAACTAGAATTATTAACTTAATTAATGTACAAGAATCCTTAAAAACATCACATCTTGAATTAGAGAAAGCATACAAAGTATTAGAAGCATCTGAATGAAAAATAAATTTCAGGAAGCATGCATTGAAAATTGAAATGTCCATTCTTGAAAGTGCAAAAATAATTTTGGAAGAAAAACTAACTGCACTTGAGAATCATAAACCACCACCTACCTTAGAAAATTTTCATAAGCCCTCAACACCGTATGCATCGTATAAACTTGGGAGAGGGCACCATGATCCACGTAGGTTAGTAAATCCATTTCCTTGTGTTATGTGTTACTCTTGTGGCATGTTAGGTCATATAGCCCGCACTTGCATAATCCACCGTAGTATAAATCTAGTGTAGAGCCCTAAATTATATTCATCACAATATATCATTCATTCATCTCATTCATTCAAGTTTAAGCTGGAACCCAAACTCACTTGGGTTTCCAAATTTAACCTTTGAATGACAATGTAGGGTTGGTCTCAAAAAAGATCTAGCAAGAGCATATGGTACCTGGACAGTGCATGCTCAAGGTACATGGTTGGTGATCTAAAGTAGTTCATCACACTATAGGCCAGGTTAGGAGGCAAAGTGACATTAGGGGACAACACAACTAGGTAAGTAGAGGGCACATGTATAATTGACAACTCAAAAAACTATATGACTGAAAATGTTGTATTAGTTAATAGTTTAAAGCATAATTTATTAAGTATTAGTCAACTGTGCAATAAATTCATTGATATAAAATTTATTTTTAAAAATTGCATGATTAGTTTAAATGGAAAATTTATGTCAGAAGGAAAACAAATGAACAATTTCTACATGTTAGACTTGAATTAGATTCAATATTCAAATTCCTTATGTTTAAAAAATATAATTGATAAATCTTAGCTATGGTATATGAGCATAAAGACACTTAGTAATATCACCCAAAAAAACCTAATTAAAGGAATGCCTAAGTTAGACTTCACTGTAGACCACCTATGTGATAGCTACCAACTAAAAAAACAAGTTAGGTCTTTATTTCATTCAAACAAAGGCATTAACACCTCAAGGTCACTACAAATCCATCATAGGACCTAATTGGACTAGTTATCATAGTCAGCCTAGGAGGAAAGACATTTGGGTTTATAATAGTATATGAATTCTTTAGATTTAATTGGTTAGATTCATAGTAGTAAGTCATTTAATTTAGAATTTTCTCCACATGTATTCAAAGAAAATTAGGATATGAAATCTCAATAATTCATAATGATCATGACAGAGAGTTTTAAAATGATAAGTTTTAATCCTTGTATCAACAGATAGGATTAGAATATAACTTCTCTACCCCTAGGACCCCCTAACATAATGGAATAACTAAAAGAAAAAAATAGAACCTTGGTTAAATCTACTAGGGCAATACTAGCTAAGTATTCACTCCCTAGGTATTTTTGGGAAGAAGTAATAAATATTGCTTGTTATGTTTTGAATTGGGTGAATGATAGATCCAAGCTTAATAAGACACCCTATAAATTCCTTTAAGGTAGGAAACCCAACCTTTCTCACTTATATGTCTTTGGCTATATATGCTTCATCTTAATCAATAAAAAATAACCCTTACAAAAAATTGATCCTAAGTCTGATGATGGTGTCTTCTTATGTTACTCATCTGTAAGTAAGACATATAAAATATTTTATAAGAAGACCCTGGTAGTAGAAGAGTATACCCATGAGATTTTTTATTAATCAGATAGGAAATCCAAATCTAAACCTAAAGAAGATAAAGTAGAGTTTATTCAAGGGGTAAAAGCATTTTCTATAGTAGATAGAGTAAAACTTCAATAAATATTACCTAGAGAATGGAGATATTCTTCTAGTTATCCAAAAGAACTTATTTTAAGAGATCCATCTAAAGGTGTTAGAACTAGACATAGACTTAGTAAAAAAGATAGTCATTTAGCTTTTATCTATATGATAGAACCCAATGATATTTATGAAGCCCTCGATGATGAATTATGGATCCTAGCAATATAAGAAGAGCTAACCCAATTTATTAGAAATGATGGATAGGAACTAGTTAAAAGACCTAAGGGCTAGAGTGTGGTTGGAATAAAGGGGTTTTCAAAAATAAGATAAATGACTCTGGAATAATAGTGAGGAATAAGTCTAGATTAATAGCTAAGGGGTATAATCATATTGATGGAGTAAATTTTGAGGAAATATATTCCCCTGTAGCTAGACTAGAATGCATTAGGGTACTAGTAGCCTTAGCTTTCTTTAAGGGTTTTAAAATGTATCAAATGTATGTTAAGAGTGCCTATCTAAATGGGGTGATTCAAGAAAATATTTATGTTGAGAAACCCCTAGGTTTTGAAAATTTATAATTCCAAAATTATATATTCAAGCTAAAGAACTCCTTATTTGGGTTAAAGTAAGCACATAGAGGCTAGTATGAAAGGCTTTATTAAGGGCAGTGTAGACACCACCCTCTTCCTAAAAAAAAAAAAAGATGACTTACTCATTATCCAAATTTATGTTTATGACATCCTCTTTGGAACCTTAGATAAAAACCTATTTGATGAATTTTCAAAAATAATGAATAGATTATTTAAGATGAGTGTGATGGGAGAGCTAAGCTACTTTCTTGGATTTAGTGTAAAACATATGGATAGTGGATTCTTTCTTATCCAACACAAATACATCAAGGACATCCTTAAAAATTATTAAATGGACAATGCTGCTATGAACACTCCCATGAGCTCAACTATTCGATTAGACAAGGGCACAAATAGAAAATTAATAAATAAAAAAAGGTATAGAGAATAATTGGATCACTTTATTATTTGACTGCCAGTAGACCAAAAAAATTTTTTTTTTTGAAGAAGAAACACTGCATTAATAACCAAAACAAACAAACTACAAAATAGATTCCTCCTTTAATAAATTAAAAAAGGAAGAATGAACCTTATTCAAACTAATGTCTTCCCAAATAAAAGAACAAAAAAAGAGCAAAGTTAGCCCACATTTCTGCTAACTTATTATTATTCCTACCTACACAATTGAAAATGACATGATTAAAATATTTGATAAAAAAATAGTTCTTCAATTTATTGTACACCATTATTAAAAGCTTCTTGAAGAAATTAATGACCAGACATAATATTTAGTGTGTGTCTCTATGCGAGATTTTAGGTTGATTAAAAATAATCCCACATGACTGTCATTAAGAGTATCCTTAGATACCTGTTAGGCACTCCAAATCATGGAATTTGGTATCCTAGATACAACACTTCTTTTTAAATCATAAGATTTTTGGATTCTAATTACTTATGATGTAGGGTAGATATAAAAAGCACTTTAGAAATTATTAATTCATAAGATAATCTTTAGTCTCTTGGTCCAGCAGAAAATAAAAGTCAATAGCCCTTTCGACAGTTGAGGTAGAATATATAGTAGTAGGGAGCTATGTTGCTCATGTTTTATGGCTAAAGAAACAACTCTTATATCTTGGACTACCCGTAAGAACCATTTCAATTATATCTGACAATACTAAAACAATTTCTATATCCATAATTATAATTCAAAACTCACATACAAAGCATATAAACATTAGGTGCCACTTTGTAAGAGACCATGTAGTCAAGAGAGATATAGAATTGCATCATATAGCTACAGAAGATAAATTGGCATACATCTTCACTAAACCCCTAGACTATGACACCTTTAGTGCCTTGTGGGCTAAATTAGATGTTATATACATTCATTCTTAACTCAATATATTGGGTGTTCCTATTTGCGGTTGTCTTTCGATTTGCTGGTGGGATTTGCTACAGTTTTTAGGATGTTCTTTTGTTCATGGCTGGGTTTGTGTTTTTCACTAGATCGGTCATTCTTTTTTAGTTTAGGATCTATGTTTTTATTGCTTTGATAGGTGCTACTCTTCTTGCATTATTTTTGGTATTTGGTTCTTATATTTTTTTTATTATGGTTATAATGTTAAGGGGTTAGTTTTTGGATTTGAGTACCTTCTTTGCTGTGGGTACTTAGTGGATTTATTTTGCCTACTTTAACATTTGTTTAGGCAAAGGTTTCCATCTACTAGTTGTTGCTTTGGTGATCAGGTTTGCATGGTACATTGTTATATTTGGTTTTATTATTGTGGTTGTTTAATCGGAGATAGGTGTTGCTAGCTTTGTTCTTGCATGTTTTGGAATCCTAGCTGGTTAGAACTTTGGAATTTTATTTGCAAGTATAACTATTGCATTTTCTATATATTCTTTTACCTTTGCCATATCCCTTTTGTGTTGTATTTTGTTTTGCAATATCCTTCTTTTGTAGGTGAGTATATTAATCACAGCTCGAAAGGGAATCTGGATCGTGTCATTATTTTTTGCATCTCTAATTTTTTTTGGGTGCCCAATCTTCTGTACCATAGCAGGTTTCTTTGTACTTTTTGCTAGTAGGGACCTCGGGCTTATAGATTTTTTTTTTTATTTCTTTTTGTAGCTCTTTTGAGCAGTAGGGAGCTTGAGGTCCCTTTAAGGACCTTGTACTTATTTTTATATTAACACGTAGGCCCCTATGTAGG
Source organism: Dendrobium catenatum (assembly GCF_001605985.2). NCBI lineage: Eukaryota > Viridiplantae > Streptophyta > Magnoliopsida > Asparagales > Orchidaceae > Dendrobium > Dendrobium catenatum. Next base: position 25,634,175 of record NW_021319083.1, read on the forward strand.
TTTCAATATATATATATATATATATATAATTTAGAATCATTCATTCATATTTGTTAAATTATATGTGTTTGTTCTTATACATGTTTATGTGTTGTTGTTTGTTGTTTATGATTTAAAAAAAAATTGTTACAAATATTTCCTAATCATCACACATGCACCTCACTAACTCACAAAATCTTACAAATTTTTATTTATATCATAATGTACGATCCACATTCATACTATTCGATATACATAGATGCACAGATCACAACCATTAGTTTAATTAATGATTAAGATTAGATCCACTATATCTACATTGTACTATATGAACCTCTATTCATACTATGTAATCTACTTTTAACTAACCTTTGAGGAATTTAATTCATTTGGTATGAAATTATTGACAATCATACTATATGATAGCTCTCTTCATACCATATGATACACATTTCAAATTGGATTGGGATAAATTAATTCGACCGTTACAATAATAATAATTTTTTGTATTATATGAACATCTATTATTACGACATGATACGTTTCATCAAATGTCAAATTAATGACTCCTCTAGATTAATAAAATTTCTTAAGATCATCGAGTATGATATTTAATCGTACTATACGATCTGACCACTTTTTCTGACAAGTTATATGGACAAATTAACTTATCTTATCATACTATATGAAACTAAATTATACTATATGATCTTCCCTAAAATCTATAAATTGGATGGATTTTCATATTTCAATTTATTCAACACCTTCAATCTCAAACCCTCTAAACCTTAACTATCATATAGCTAGTGGAAGTAAACTTAGTAGAATGACCTAGGAGAGATCCTCCGCTTCTAATCACTTTGACAATCATTTTTTATCCGTAAGGGATGAAGATACCTAGTAAAAGTTCAAAAATGATAAATTCAGACCATCTAGAATGGTAAATTAACCAGCTATAAATTTTCCATGTGATGAACCTCTTTGCCTCCACTGCTCTTTAATTTATACTCTCACTAGCTTTTCCCTTAAACTCCAAACTACTTATATGAATTCATAGCTAACCTTAGGCTTAATTTGGAAACCTCTATCATGACTTCATATGTTTATTGACATCCTGTAGAGATCACCAAGGAATATTTTGGGAAGCATATCGGTTTTTCTACTAAAGGACCTCATCTATAATCCCTTATCTCTACAACAAACTTTGACTGGAGTTCTATAAACTTGAGTAATAAAAATGTGTCCATAAACTAAAAAGAACCATTAGTCCACACCTTAAATCAAAAAGCTCGGGTTATCCAACATGTCCTTAGAACCTCAATTATACTTAAAACTGGGGATCCGGTTAGCATTACCCCACTTCTTTTCATAGTCTCCTACCTAATAATGTCGAATACCTTATTTGATGAAGCCCAAATGGTTCTTGATTATATAAAAAATATGACTCATATTTTACATCTTAATACTCGATAAAAAGTAAAATGTGTCATTAGGACATGTCACAGGATATATGTCAGATAAAAAATAATAAATCAACTACCCTGCTCCTCCCGTTAATGTTCTCATTTTCTATATGGATGCCTCCTTCCGTATCATTTTCCATTAGGGGCACGAACATGAAGAGCGGGATTTTGTTGAAGAAGGGAAAACTACTCCTATAGGTTGACCTTCACCATCACCAATACTATGACCTGCACCTGCCTACCCTACCAACCATCACGATGACATAATTCAGCATCTTGAGCAACTAGAAACAAAGCTTTATTATCACATTCAACAACAATAGAACGAGAAAGAAATTAGATAGTTTGGAGAAAGGTTTTCCTCAATTGACAATCAATTTACCTTCATCCATCAATAATTTTAACCACCACAACAACTTGATCCTGATTCACTTTATCATTAGTGTTTATTTGTTATGTTTTATAGCTTTTACTTCTTGTAATACTCACTTTGTTTGTTGTTCCTTCTCTTTTTGGTGATGTCAAAGGGAGATAAAATGCATGTTTGGTTGTATGTTTTGATTTAATAGAATCTTGTAATTGTTTTACTTTGTTTTATGTTCCTTTTATATTTTATTAAAAAAAAATACAACCCCTAATTTTTCAAATAGTCACCTAGTGAGAAAAATATTTTTTATCTTTCCTATCAACCAACATTATTTGTCATCATAAAAAGGGTAAGATTGTTGCAATTGAAGATCCCTAGTTTGTGATTTTGATGATGACAAATATTAGTGATTGAATTATTACATTTCTCATTAATTTTTTTAGATATTTCTTTTATCTTTGAGCACTAACATTTCAGGTAAGACATAAAATGCTAAAGTCTAATGTAAGCTCAAGAATGGGTAGAAAAGGAATGTCAAGTAAATAATGTATGTAATTTTATTTTTTATTTTTTATTTTTTATTTCTTTAGTCTATTCACATTAGAGTGTATGCAATTGGGTGACCATGCACACACACATAGAGGGAGTGAGATAAATTTTAAAAGATAATTTTTTAACTAATCATATTGTATGATTTACAATCATATAGTATGATCAATATACAAAGATTTGGCTTAAGAACTAATTAAAAAATTAGTTTCCATGAACTAATCATATTATATGATCTAGATCGTATTGTATAATTTGTTATGATTTGATAACCATAGTTGCCAGATAATTAAGTAACATATTAAAAATTTGATAACATTATAGGATGACTAATAGAGACGATTGATAGAGAAAAAATTTGGTCATCCTAAAGATCATACCAAACAAAAACATGATATTCAAACTAATCATGCTATATGATATTTATATAATTCTGGATGACCTAGTTGAAATCAAATAACTGTATTGTACGATGATAATAGTATGAGATGACTTATAGATATGATTTCTAATAGTTCTGAGAATCATTTTGTATGAATAATAGAGAAAAGCTAATAGATCATACTAGATGATATTTGGATCATAATGTATAGTGTGTTCAAAAAGTTGTATAATTTTTCTGAATAACAATTTACATCATAATAGATGGGTATAGCTATTGAATTGATCGTACATATGAACTCAACTCGTATTGTACAAACAATGATAGCTAACTTGATTTTTAGGATTTATTGAAGGTCAATACTTAAGAAAATCTTTGACACTCTCTTTGTAATTATGAGAGGATTGTGTGAGTACTGAAGGAACTCTGGAGAATCTTTTGAGAAATCCAAGGTTTGAGAGGAAGGAGAAGGTGAGGTTGAGCATAAGGGATAAGGTGTGTGAGGGGATTACATAGTTGCTCCGGGCAAGCTACACCCTTAGTCCTATTGTGGCCTTGGTGATCCTTCGAAAGCTCCCTTGGGAGAGCGGCTCCTAAGTCAAGTCTTCGAGGTACTCTGTCTTCTCCAAGATGGAGAAAAAGGAGCTGGGATTTTCTGCCTTCTCTAGGAGGGAGAAAAATGTGTCAAGGTCCATTACCATCACCGGGAGGGTTATATAACATCCCGAGCTTTCTACATCAGGTTTGGTTAAAGTGAGTTTATAAGGGCTTCTCTGCCTTATTGTGTGAGGAAATGGATAGTGACTTTAAGTTATTGCAACTCAGAGTAGAGGACTATGGGGAGTGGACATAGGTTAAGGTTGACTAAACCACTATAAAATTATCTTATATTTTTTTTGCACCTTTATTTTAACTATATTTTATTTATTTTAAAACTGTTTAGTGTTGATCTCATTTTTATATGAGGTCACTAAGACCAATCTAGACTCCAGGATATATCCAGACCCTAGGGTCTATCTAGACCATAGGATCTATCTAGGTCATAGGATTCTTCTAGACCCTAAGACTTCTTAGACTATAGAATCCTCATATATTTTAGAACCTAGGATTCTTCTAGAATACAAGCCTTAGGATCTATCCAGATCTTATGTCAATCCAGATTCAAGCTAATCCAAATCTCAAATCAATTCATTCTTCAAATCAATCCCAAACTTTAAACCTATCCTGATCCCAACTCAAGTTTAAACCTTAATCTTGTCTCTAATAAAGCTTAAACCCTATCCTATCACTTATGATCATCCAAATGGTTATAAATAATTTGGATAATTAAAATCCAATCATCCAAATTCAAAATCCAGGCTTAAATCTAAGGATAAAGTGCCATGTCTTGAAACCCTTTTTCAAGGACTTTTCAAATACTTCAAACCCCAGTCAAATGATCTCTAATCCAAAGTCTATCCATTTCATATTAATACAATATGTCTTTAGAGACAAACTTATAAATGTGAGCTCAATCTAATACTATTAACCCTAGAAATTGGATCAAAATCCAAAGGCTATAAAACCTTCAAATATTTATGGCCTATGACATTAGATAAGCCACCTAGTTGATCTTGACCTTGGAGCCTTCTCTAAACCCTCTGATCATATCCAGATCCTTGATTATGACATTTTAGTCATTAAACTATATTTTAATGGACCCATTTTGACCCCCAATTCATTAAGGGTCAAAATGACCAAACTATCCCTTAGGGGCAATTTTGAAATTTTCTTTAAACTTCAACATGGCCCATTCAAATCAAACATTAAAACCTCTTCCAATGAATCCTAAACACCATTAGGAACGAATATGACTTAAACCCAAATCTTGGGTCAACCAAGTTGGCCAAGTCAACTAGGGTTGACCCAAATATCCCTCAAGAGCATAAATGACCTTTTTAACTAAAATGATCATTCTAACCCTTAGGATCACCTCTACTAGTCTCTATTTATCATTTCAAACCCATTGAACTTAAACCTAGGTCTTGGGTCAATTTGGTTTACCATGTCAACCTAGGTTAAACCAATTATCCCTTAAGGGTTCAAATGGGTCAATACAACCTATTTAATAAAATTGATCCATTCAAGCTCTTAAATCAATGTTAATTAATTATTTGAATAAACCCAAATTCATTTCAAGCCAATTCAAATTTAGTTTGACCAAGTAAACTCATGAAGACTTGGTTAAACCTCCTTAAGCTCTCATACTCTTATTTAAATCCCAATCCTTAAGCTTTAAACCCTCTCTAACACATCCAACCAGTACTAAAGCCCTCCCTCCATGCCACCTCACCAGCCATGTTGATTGGTTGATGTTAAAAACATGTTTTTCGGATTATGATTTTGATGATAGCAAACAAATCTTGTTTCACTATGACTGCCTTTTTTCTACGGACTTTTCAGGACTCAAAGATCAGACGAAAATTGGAATCAGCTCAAGACTGGGTACATTAGGATTGAGTCAGTCTATAATTTTCTTTTTTCTTTTTTCAGTCAATTGTAATTTCTTAAAGTGACTGATGTTAAGTAACCCTACACACATACTTGAGAGATCTAGAACTGATATTTTACTCACATTGTCCTGGACGATCGAGCTCAAAACAGAAGATCTAATCAGGATCTCTTAGTTAAGGCAACCGTAATTAATTGATCGGCCTGGACATTACCTGTATCGGCCAGGACGATATGCTCAATACAGGATGAAATTACCGCCATGATCAATTTAGGTATTCTGTATTTTTAGAAATCGGCTAGGACGATCATAAGATCAGCATGGACGATATTACACAATTATGCCTAAATTGATCCAGGAATTAAGGAAGTAATTAAGTATAATTGATACGATCACATCATCCTGGACAATCGCTGGATCGGCCAGGAAGATCTATTCAAAAACCCTTTGTTGCTTCTGGACAATAAATATCGGCCAGATCAAATTTAGGGCAATGCTTTGGACGATTTTCCTCTGATTTGAACTGATCGGCCAATTTGTATTCAGGGCGATGCTCTGGCCGATCTTATGAAATTTGTCGACAACTTGCAATTAATGAGCCACTTTGAAGCTCTTCTATTTAAGAGCTCTTGTTCAACATTTTTAACATCCTTGTCTGCTATCTTGAACTGAGAAAACCTAAAGGAGAGAGAGAGAGAGGGAGAGAGAGAGGATCTTGTGAGGGGGAGCTTGTGAGGGGATTCACAAGGGTTGCTCCAAGCATTGTTCCACTTCTTCTTCCATAGAGCCTCTTATCCTTGGAAGGGTTGGAAGAGATAAGTTTCAGCAAGTGATTGTGGTTCTCTGCCTGCTTCAGGAGGAAGCAAAAGAAGTTGGGTTCTATGCCTTGCTGGGTGTGGCAAAAAGGAGGTTTTTTGTGAGGGCTTTTTTGCCTTGCTCTGTGAGGGCTAAAGGAGAGTCACGTTGGTAGTGCAATACTCGGAGGGCGCCTCCATGGAGTGGACGTAGGTCAAGTTGACCGAACCACTATAAACCCTTGTATTCTTTTTACTGCTTTTGCACTTTAATTTTCCGGTAACAACTTTCTGAAATGTATACGAGATTTACTCAGAGATTGTTACTTTTTTGCATGCCTTAGGAAGAGAACTTTCAAACTATAAAAAAGTGAACAAGATTTTGAGATGCTTGCCTTCGTCTTTTGATGCTAAAATCACTACAATCACTGAATCTAAAGATTTGAATACGTATTCGATTGACAACTTATTTGGCTCACTCATTGCTTACAAGCAAGGAGTGAATCAAAGAAATCTTGATGTAGGAGAGAAAAGAATGGAGAAAATGGTGGCACTTAAGGCACACAAATCGGACTCTGACTCTTCTGGGTCTGAAAGCAATGAATTTACCTTAATCACAAGGCAATTCAGAATCTTTCTAAGGAAGAAGAAAAAGCATCATTGGAGAAAAAGTAAGGATAACAAATATTCTAAAAGATCTTCTGATGTTGTTTGCTTTGAATGTAGGAAGCTTGGACATGCAGAGCGGAATGTCCCACACTTCAAGATCACACAAGCAAAGAAAAGGGTGAGAAAAAACCCAAGCTCAGGAAGGACAAAAAGAGACTTCAAAAGGCGTTTTGGGCGAATTCTACAACTGATTCATCGGAGACTGAACCTGAAGACGAAATAATAAACTTGTGCTTAATGGCAGAATATCATATTGATCAAAGTGATGAAGAAGAGGTATGTAAATCAACTTATGATCAATTGTTCAAAATTTGTGAGAAAATTCATACATCATACAAAAAACTTAAGAAAACCCATGCTAGTTTGAAGTTGGAACTTTTAAATTTACAAAAAGAGAATGAAATTATTCTCAAAGAACATTCTATGATCGATTCAAATCATATGGCTCTACTTGATGAATTTGATGATTTAAATAAAAAGCATTCAGAATTAATTGATGAGCATGATGCATTAAAAGTTTTACACACCTCACTCAAACCTGATTTGAAGAAATCTAAAGAAAATAGAGCGCAACATGAGGATTGATAATAATGCTTTGGAAGATACTAACTTGAGGCTTAAAGATGAATTGGACTCAATTAAGAGAAATTGGATGATACCCACTTTTGATCTAAAGCCAAAACCTAAGAAGAGGCGTTATAACACTAATCATTTAAGAAATCATTTTCCTGGAGTTAAATATTTTTCGTGTGGCATGCTAGGACACATCTCACACACTTGTACTGTTCACTGTAAAATACATTGGGTGTGGAGACTAAAATTACATGATTCATAGCGTAGCACACATGCATTACACTCTACTTTTTATGAGAAGGGACCCAAGCCTATTTGGGTTCCTAAGTCTGACAGTTGTGGATTCTTCCAGGATTGCTCTCACCAAAGACCTCGTGAGAGCATAGTATACTTGGACAAATGGAGGCTCTCAGCTAATAACTGCTTAAACTTGCTGCTTAACAAATTCTTGAATTGCATGTTGATTATTGTTATGTTTTATTTTTGTGATAGTTTTTTTTTGTTCTAGTCATTTTTTTACTTTTATTTTTTTTATGATGATTTTTCCTTATTCTTAAACTTTGGAGATTTATGGCCAATGATTAGAATTTCTAAATTGTTTAAAGGGCGAAAACACCGTTGATGGTTTCCCTCCCTCTAACCTCTTTTGGTGATATAGTTTTCTTTTCTAAACAAAAGTCTATCTCATTTTAACAAATGGTTTTTGAAATTAAGATCCTTTTTACCTTGCTACAATAGTCTATCTTATACATATGATCTAAAGTTCTTATATATTTTTCAAGTTAACTAAAATCTTGTCGTTGCACTTATCATATGATTTTCATTTTCATTTTGTGGTTTGTTCTTCCCTATGTTAGAGAAAGAGCTCCTCTTCTCTAATATCTAGAAGATATAATCACAACTAATAACCTTTTTAAGGGTTTGTTAAAGAGTTTTTAGCTTGCAAAAATTAAAAAAAAATGGCCAATGATGCCAAATTAAAAAGAAAAGTATATACATGAAAGTCTATCAAAAATCAAAGATGCTCAAAGAGCCAATCAAAGTGACAAGACGCATAAATGAGCCCACTAAATGCAAGCTATCCTCTCTTTTCAAAACATTTAAAACTTAGAAGCAGTCATGGGGTATTTGATGTTTTGAAAGGCTTGATTTTAAATTCCATGATAGAGACAAATTACTTTGGTATACTATTTTATAAGATATTTTATTTGTAACCAAGTTTTGAACGGATCTTCTTTTCATCCAATTTATTTTTAGTTTGACCTCTTATTTTCAAAAAATAATTTTTATACTGAAAGTAGTCTGAGCTAGGGTAAACAGGATCGGATTTTCTACCATTTTTAGATTGTGACATTGTTAACTCATTGATCATTCAAATCGTTAAAATTTAATTACTTGGGAAATTCGTCATATGCTTGCTTTGCTAAAAATAAAAAAAAAATAGAAAAATTAAAAACCAAAAACATCTTTTTTTTTTCTTTTCTTATTTTTATATGTTTTTGTTGTATTTATTTTTATTTAGGGTTTTCTTTGATCATCTCCATCTTTCCTTGATTTTCAAATTCTTGTCACATTGTCCTGGCCGATATCTCTATCATCCTGGACGATATGATAATTTCTCTTCAAAATTCCATCTACTGAACTTTTCTAGGCATTCTGTAACTCATCATCCTGGACGATACATTATCATCCTGGGCGATCCGATCAAACTCTATTAAAATAATATTGATTGTCTTGGTCGATACAATTTTTGTTCTAGCCGATGCATTTATGGTCATTATCCTGGCCGATACACTAGATCGTCACGGACGATCCACGTGTGAGTACGTTTAAATCCTTAAAACAGGCCCCGGATTAAACATTATTGGACAATCGTCCTGGCTGATCCACTGTTCATCCTGGACGATACACGTGGCATAGATTTAAAACATTTTAACTTCAGCCGGTATGATCAATTATTGTGCATCGTCCTAGATGATACACCTAATCGGCCCGGACGATCTGCTTTTTCAACAGTCGTCCGGTTTGACTCCTCGGGATGATTGCCTATGTCTAATCATCCTGGCTGATATCTGATCGGCCCAGCCAATCGGACCACCTTTTTGACCAATCACCCTGTACGCAATAATTGAACCAAAACGTCCTAGAGAATTCTGCGATCGTCCTGGACGATATGGCCGTTTCTTTAAATATAGGCCATTCCAGCCATTATTTTCACCTAAAAGCTTCTTCTTATCTCATTTTTACTTAATGATTTCTTGCTATGGCTGGTGGGAAGCGAGTCCGACAGGCTTCTGGAAGTTCCTCGAGGGCCACTCTGGACCCTCGATTCAAGGATGTAAAGGATCAAGCAGCTTACCATCGCTACAAATAATGTCGCATCACCCTTTCTAGAACCATCAATCCTGTCCATCTTTCATATCTATTAATGGATCTCTTTGCTCACACTTCTCTCTGTTTCATTCTTACCCTCACTGTTCCTTTTTCCTCAGAACTTATGTTAGAATTTTATGCAAATCTTTGTATAAATTTTACTTTCCCAGCCCTGACCTCCTATGTGAATCGACACCCGGTTGAGATTACATATCAGGACTGTGCTGAACTATTACAGCTATCAACCACCGGGGATAAGCAGCATATAATTATCTTAGATCCTGATTTTGACTAGTCCACGGCAAATCATTTTCTTCGCCAGGCCAACACACCCTTTCATGTTGGAGAGACTAGCTCTTTAGTCAAAGATGCTAGGACAATTCAGCATGTCTTTCGCACCTCCATTATTCCAAAAGCCGGGGACCGAGTCCACATCACTCCTGTGCTTTCTTTGAATACCTTTTTCAACATGGCTCGGAGAGAGTTTAATGCTACTGACTTGATTTTTTGATATATTGATCATTTAACAACTATTCATGATCCAGGCCATAGGAGAAAACCCAACCTTGCTTTAGGACATCTCATAGCCTATATTCTTGAAACCAAAACACAATCTTCAATATCCTGCTCGTCACGACCTTCAGCCTCCTTGCTACTAAAACAGCTCTTTTAATATCCTTCACAGTACTCGTCTCCACCTAGGGGATGGGGAAGCTCAGGGGGCCAAGGAGGAGGAGGCTCCCGCGCCCATTCCTAATCCTGCTCCTCTTCGCCAGCACTCATAGTTTGACCAGTTAGTGGAGAGATTTGATTGTTGGGAGACCCATTTCAATGCTTACGTTGCTGTACAGGAGCAACAACATTTTGAGGACATTGCCCACTACGAGCAGCACCGTACAGAGGACTTAGCCCATTTTGACAGCTACATTACTCACCTGTAGTAGTAGCACGACCAGGACATAGCCTGGTTCAATGCTCAGTTTACTACGCTAGATAGCTAGTTTCAGCAGGCTCCACCACCTCCACCTCTATCTGATGATCAGGATCCCTCGTTTATGTAGTTTTAGTTTCTATTTTCTATAGATTGCTTTCTTTTTTTGTATTGTGTTTTTAGTTTCCTCCTCCTTTTTGAGATGTCAAAAGGGGGAGTAGTAAGTTTGTACTTACTCTTGTAGTATATTTGTACTTGTTCTGTTCAAAAATTTGAAAGCTTGTTTAGTTTTGCATTATTGTTTTAGAATTTATTATCGATACGTTTGCCATCATCAAAAAGGGGGAGATTGTTACAAACTTGTATTTTGGATTATGATTTTGATGATAGAAAACAAATCTTGTTTCATTACGATTGCCGTTTTTCTACTGACTTTTCAGGATTCAAAGATCGGACAGAAATCGGAATCAGCTCAAGACTGGGTAGATTAGGATTGAGTGAGTCTGTAATTTTCTTTTTTTTTTTTTAGTCAATTGTAATTTATTAAAGTGAATAATGATAAGTAACCTTACACACACACACTTGAGAGATTTAGAACTTGTATTTTTACTCACATCATCCCGGACGATATTTATATCATCATGGATGATCGTGCTCAAAACAGAAAATCTAATTAGGATTTCTTAGTTAAGGCAGCCGTAATTAACTGAATTTCCTGGAAGATACCTATATCGGCCAGGAAAATATGCTCAATACAAAAAAAATTGCCGCCATGATCAATTTAGGTATTCTATATTTTTGGAAATCGGCCAGGACGATCATGAGATCGGCCTTGACGATATAACACAATTATGCCTAAATTGATCCAAGAATCAAGGAAGTAATTAAGGATAATTGATACGATCACATTATTCTGAACGATCGTAGGATCATCCAGGATGATCTATTAAAAAATCCTTAGTTGCTTCTAGACGATAAATATCGGCCAGATCTAATTCAGGGCGATGCTCTGGACGATTTTCCTCTGATTTGAACTGATCGGCCAGGACAATCGTGAGATCGTCTAGGATGATCAAGCAAATTTTTAATCATCCAGTTTGCATTCTAGGTGATGCTCTGGCCGATCTTATGAGATTTGTACTGATCGGCCAGGACAATTTCCATATCGTCCTAGATGATAAAGTCGGCAACTTGCAATTAATGAGCCCCTTTGAAGCTCTTCTATTTAAGAGCTATTGTTCAACATTTCTGAACATTCTTGGCTACTGTCTTGACCTGAGAAAACCTAAAGGAGCAAGAGAGAGATGGAGAGAGGGAGAGGATCTTGTGAGGGGGAGCTTATGAGGGGATTCACAAGGGTTGCTTCAAGGATTGTTCCACTTCTTCTTCCCTAGAGTCTCTTATCCTTGGAAGGGTTAGGAGAGGTAAGTTTCATTAAGTGATTGTGGTTCTCTGCCTGCTTCAGGAGGAAGCGAAAGGAGTTGGGTTCTCTGCCTTACCGGGTGTGGAAAAAAGGAGGTGTTTTTGTGAGGGCTTCTCCGCCTAGCTCAGGGGGGCTAAAGGAGAGTTTTCTTATGTTTTTTGTATGATGCATGAATTTTCTCTCAAATTTTGAACAATTGATCATAAGTCGGTTTACATACTGTTGCAACCCATGACCCCGAGTTTGAGATTTTGATGATGCTAAATAATGAGTGTTTTGGAACCTCTTTTCATTGATTATTATTTTATCTGTTATTTTCCTTGAGCACTAACATTTCAGGAAGATCACAAGTGACTCAGGAAGAAAGGAAGACTCAAGACCGGGTAGATTAGGAGTATGAGTCAAACATTGTATTTCTCATTTATTGTATTTTTACTTTATTGAGTCTGGCCACAAAATGCGTAAGAGTAAGAGCAACCATGCACACACACAGGGGGAGAGTTCTTTTTTAACTGCAAAATATAACTAAAATTCTTCTCTGGAGATCGTACTGTACGGTTTTATTTCGTACCGTACGATCCAAGCTATGTGGACAATTATGTGAATAGATCGTACTATACGAAGTCTTTCATACTGTACGATATGTTCAGATCCAAAACCCTAGCCGTGACTTAGTTTAAGTAAGTGATTTCCGTTCGTACTGTACGAACAGGTTCGTACGGTCAATCAAGTTCTTTTTGAGTAAGTTTTACAGAGGGGGTGAACGTGGTTAGAGAGGGATTCCAAGGGAGAAAACTCTAGAGAAATTCTTGAGGGTTGAGAGAGGAAGGAGGAGGTGAGCGTTGTGAGGGAGAAGAGGTGTGAGGGAGATCACACGGTTGCTCCAAGCTTGCTGCATCTTGCTCCTCCTGTGGCCCGAGAAGGATTTGAGGAAGGATCTCCAAGGGAAAGGCTCGTCTACATCCGTTACCTCGAGGTTCTCTGCCTTCTCCAGGAGGGAGAAAAACGAGAAGGTTCTCTGCCGTCGCCAGGAGGGCGAAAATAGAGTTTGGTATTCCGCCACGCTGGGTTGGTGAAAGGGAGGTTTGTACAGGATTCTCCGCCTTCCCGAGGGGGGGAAAAGGAGAACTATTTTGATAGTGAAAATCCCGGAGTGGAGGACTCCGGGGAGTGGACGTAGGTCATATTTTGACCGAACCACTATAAAATTCTTGGTGTGTTCTTTCCTTATCGTTGTTTACTTTTTGCTTGCATTTTAAATTTGTCATATCTATTGCATGTGAAATTTTGTGAAAGAAAAATTGCATAAATCTTTGTTTTAAAGTTTCAAAAACAACAAAAAAATTAGAACTCTTGTTTAGGGTTAATTTTATTATTAAAAAGACTTTTACAATTCACCCCCCCTCTTATCGTTTAGTAATTTCACATACCTCCTTGTCCTTTCCTTGTTCTTTTATTCCTTTCCTCCTAATAACCCCTAGGACATTTATCAATCATCTAGGACTCCATTCAACTGATCTAAACCCTCCATTCAAATAATGGAGGTTTCAATAAGACAAAAAACTCACATGAGCCCTCATTCTTGGCTTGGGCATCTCTCACTTAATATCGCATATCCAGAGCTTTCCAAGCCTCTAAGTTTCCTCTTAGAGCTTCTTAAAATTTTTTCCTAGCTTTATCAAACCATTCTTCACAAAATCCAAGCTTCCAAAGCCCCATTGGTGAAGGGAGAGGAAGGTAGAGAAAATTTTCTAGCATAAGTTCTAATATAGGTAGAACAAAGTCTCAAGGTCTTCTATAAAGTTGAAGAGGATCTCTGTAGATTTCCAACAAGCCTAAAATTGTTCTAGCATAAGTTCTAATATAGGTAGAACAAAGTCTCAAGGTCTTCTTCAAAGTTGAAGAGGATCTCAGTAGATTTCCAACAAGCCTAAAATTGTCAAATTCCAACAAAATGTTAGAAAGTTTTTTGCATTCTAATTTTTGTGATCAAACCATAATATCTCAAAATTCCAAATACATGGAGCGTTGAAACTCCATGGATTATAAGATTAAGATATGTAGATCCCACATTTCAATTTTGAATAAATTTGAATAGTTGGATCAAAAGTTGTGGGCATTTGAAGTTTCTAGTTTAATTTGAACTAGAGTGTCTCTAATTCAGTTAGAGTTGTTCGATCATGCCATCTGCATGATCGGACGGCCCAAAGGCTACTACATCACTTAGTCTAAACCATGAAACTTCACCAGGACTCAAACTCTGGTAACTTGCTAAGAGGCAAGGCAATGTGAAATGATCTTAGTTGTTGAATCATGCCGCGGTGAATCAGATTGTTGATCTGACCGTCTAATATGGTTAAGTGGCATGCCAATGTGCGCCACATGTCTGCCACATATCATAATGCCATGGTGGTGGACCAATCATTACCGCTGCCTTCAAATGATTAAAAATTTATTAAAAATCAATACACAAATCATCTTAAGTATCAAAAACTTTAAAAATTCACCAAAAATCCATTTTATGTCCAAATTTAATATTCTTGGGCTCATTGGAACTATATTGAGCCCAAGTTTATTTAAAACTTAGTTTTGCTGAATTTGATCTCTATATAAATAGTTCTTAAGCTTTTAATGAAAAATAAATTTATTTGATGACCCTAAATCAAGTGATATATTTGATATCAAATTTAGATAGGGTAAACTAATGTGAGTTACCGAATCCTCATAAAAGTTTTAGCTCTATTTAATGGCTTGATTTTGGCGAATTAAATTTTCAAAGTTTTGGGTCAAATTTTGAATATTTATAATATATGTACACGTAGTTTAAGGTTCTCCTAGTTCTCTGATTTGAATGGTATGATTATATGTTATTCTTGGATGTCATGGGTTACTAGAACTTTGATTTAAAACACTTAAGCTAGCGACACCTTGAGGATAATAATTAAGGACACATAAAAAAAATTAGAATAATTCTATAAATTAGGATATACATCTTCTTTAATTGAAATTTTGAACACATAAACATAGTGACATTTTCAGCCCATAGAATTTTTTTCATTGGATTTAAAATTCATTAATCCCCTTAATAAATTTAATTAATTTTAAACCCTTACTTAAGCATTTAAACTTCTAGAAATTAAATAAATCGAATTTAAATCACAAAAAAGTATATAATACTTAAGACTGATTGGAATTAAACCCTTAACATAAGAAAAAATAAAAGCCCATTTATTGGATTTGAAATTAAAGCTTAATTTAATTTTAATTAAAATTAATATTTACTTAATTTATATAACTTAAAATAATTAAAAAATTCCAAAAAATTCTCAAATATTTGATAATCCCCCCTTAGGTCATTTCTAACCTTTGGAGGTGATTTCAAGAATTTTGGAATTCATTTGGATTCAAACCAATAAAAGCCCCTTAATTAAATCAATTTTAATAATTCTAATAAATACTCAAACATTAAAAAATCTTAAATGATTCTAGAAAATTAAAAAATGATCCAACTCAAGGGCATTCAACTTATATGAAAATCTAATATCTATCAAAAATATCAAACCTTCAAAAATTTAGTCAAAGTAAAAAAATCAACTATCTAGTCAAACTTAAGCCAAATTTAAGTTAAAACTTCAAACATTCATAACTAAATATAGAAAAATCCAAATATAGCAAACTTTTAATCTAACTAATCATCTTAAGGTCTAATAATTTATAAAATACTAACTTTTTTGAATTTAAGCTTAATATAAAAGTTAACTTTTGACCCCAAAATTAAATGATTAAAAAAATCTAGAAAATTTCTAAAATTCAAAAAACCTTAATTTAACTTTTAAACCATCAACCAATCAATGCTAATTAAAATTTATCAACTTTTAATATTAATCAAATCAAATCACTTAATTATATCGATTACTACTAGGTAACCCAGACCTACGAGGATATTAAATTAGCCCAAAGAAAGGTGAAATAAACTTTATGACCTCAGTGAGCAACAAAGATGGTAATCTATAACAATTTAAAATATACTTTAAAATCAATTTTAAGCCGTAAATACTTAAACTAAAACTTTAATCCCTTAAGCCTTTCAACCAACTAGAACTTCAAACAACTTTAACTAATTATCCTTTATAGGATATATCCAACCCACACAGTCTACTTCACACACTTTAGATGATTTGCTAGGATAATAAACTCTAGTACTAGGATAGGACAGTGTTTACTTTTTTGCTACTTGTGTATGCTGGGTTTTTTTATGATTTTCACAACATTTTTTTGCTAGGGTAAATTGATGTGTTTCTTTATTTAATTTCTGCACTCTGTGAAGTGAGTGATTATGTGTTAGATAGACCATTAGGTCAGGGATGATTTATACTAATTTAATCTTAAGCAGGAGTCCATACTAATGCAGGGCAATAAAAATAAAGGGGGCAAACTAAAATCAAGCTTTAAATTAGCAATGTTTTCAATAGGTGCTTCAAAATGCTTAAGTCCCCCTTTAAAAATTAAAAGAACAAGGCCAATTGTGACTATGACTTCAGCATTTTTAAAATGTTTAACTGCTTGAGATATGATTTAAATGTTAATTGCCTAAGATAACCCTGCAGGCAATTTAGTCTAAATTTTAATTTTCATTCAATGTAATTTGATTTGAATATTTGAGTTGTAAATTGTTAAGTGTTTTGAGATGGAATTGAACATCTAATTTAGAATCCAAAGAGGAAGGGACATCGCTTTGGGTAGAGTCCCTCTCCATTTTGATATCCAAATTTGGATGAACTTCAAAGTATCCAAAGATAAAAGATAACACTCTTTTTGAGGGGGGGGTTTCATTTCATTTGGATATCCCTACCCAACAATTCAAGAAGTCCTACAGAAAGAAGAAGTGGATATTGAGAAGATGTATTTTGAAACTAACATGAGTCTTAGGATTAAAAATCTGAGCTTGTTGTTAGTGGTACTTGGCCACTTTAGTTTTTTGCAATTCTGTGTTGTAATATTAAAAGGCATTTGGCTATGGACATCAAATTTTAATTAATTTGTTTATTAATACTTATTATTTGATATTAATTGTAGTTAGGATTTTCCTTCTTTAGTAGTTTTTTTGGCAATCTTGCATGTCAATCTTTGATTTAGCATGGAACTCGATCGTAGACACGTAAGGGGTCATTAAAACTATTTCTACTCTAATTTAAATTAAAAAAAATTTAAATCAACATAACAACTCTAATGTTTTAAGAAGTAAGCCGGGGCCTTCCAAAAGTTCTCCTATGCATACTTGTTACACTCTTCTTTTCTTTTGCTATGCACCTCCTCGTCTGTAGGTTCTGACAGACCACCTGGCCTATGAGAACACAGATATGTCAAGAAGAATTTGTGCAATCTATGATAAAATTTATTTTTAAGCCTTTTTAAAAATTGCTTCATATTTGATTGAAATTGAGTCAACTACCATTCATTGCATTAGTAACAAATTCAAAAAAGTGTCTAAATCTTTAATTATATTTATATAAGCATAAAGTACCCAACATAAGTTAAAGGGGCCAATTAGGAATTTACTCTAGAAGTCGGTGCAAATTCCTTAAACTCAATCTAATAAACGTCTCCACCACTCCTACATAAAAGATCATATTCATGATTTTAAAGGGCCTAGGTGGTTTAGGTGGCTCCCAAATCCAGGCTAAGGTAAGTCCAGATCCTGCATTACATTAGCTAGGTTTGGGTCACTAATTTTTAGTACATAATTTAGACTTAGGTTATGAGGCAGGCTCATGCTATAAAACCTCAACCTTCTAGGAATCGAATACCAATCTTCTAATAAAATTAATAATTTAATTTAAATCTCTCTTAATTTCAACAAGCCCAACACTCAAGATAGGTTGCAGTGTTTTTGAATAGTTTCAAAACCCAAAACACTCCCTACCCTTTCTCTTTTGACTCTAAAAATAAGTGTACAACCTTAATCAAATTCATATGGAATTTCCAACCTCGCCTCCTTTGATATCAAGATTTAAAATCTTAAATAAATTTTTTACTGCTATTTTAATTGAGGGTATTCGTATGAAACTCTAGTTTCCCTATGATATAATTAACTACAAGGGCTTACGCTCATAGATGATTTAGAAACCTAGATCAAATTTTTAAAAAATAAGTTTTAAAAACCTTAATTAATTATCTTTAGGAAATAATAAAAAATGATGATCGTTATTATCATGTTTAAATAATCGATAATAGATAATATCCTCTTTCATCGGGAATATATATTATTTTATTATCATTACTTTGATTATGAAATTAGTTATATCCTCTCTGGATCATCAAATGGGAGATCGATTCCAAAATATAGGTGGATACTTATGTGGGAGATCGATTTCTGAATGAGTGGATTTAAAGCCTAACCAATAAATAGATTATTGGAGAAGTGAATTTACACTTCGACTGGAAGATAAATTTCCATATAAATCTAAAATACTTAGATTGGAGATCAATTTCTGAATGCAAAGATTTAGGACCTCACCGATAGATTAATTATCGCTAAGTTGAATTTAAAATTGAAATAATAGATTTATTTACAAACAAAGTGAAATACTGAATGGGAGATTGATTCCCTAAGGAAAAATCTAGAACCTGATTGATACATCAATTATCAGAAAGGTGAATTAAAAATTTGACTAAAAGATTGATTTCTAGATCAAGTGGAATACTCATACAAAAGATTGATTCCCAAATGACCAGATTTAGAACTTAATCGATAGATCTATTTTCAAAAAGATGAAAATAAACTTTGATTGAAAGATCAATTTTTATATAAAGTTGAGTAATCAAATGGGAGATCAATTCCCAAATAAACAAATATAGAACCGAACCAATAGATCGAATATCAGAAAGGTCAATTTAAATTTTGACTCAAAGATTAATTTCTAGATAATGTGGAATACTCAGACAAGAGATTAACTCCTAAATGAGCAAATTAAGAACACGATTGATAGAACGATTATCAAAAAGGTAAATTTAAACTCAGACTGAAAGATTAATTTTTAGATCAAGTGGAATACTCAGATGGGAAATCAACTCTTCAATGTATAGATTTGGAACTTGACTGATATATTGATTATAAAAAATTTCAATTTAAACTTTGACTGAAAGATCAATTTCCAAACAAAGTGTAAATCTCATATGGGAGATCAATTCCCGAATGAGCGGATTTAGAACCAGGCTGATAGATCAATTATTAGAAAGGTCAATTTAAACTTTGAATGGAAGATTAATTTCCAAACAAAGTGAATACTCAATAAGGAGATTGATTCCTAAATGAGTGGATTTAGAACCAAGACCTCTAAACTCCATTGGGGATAAGTTTTTTATTCTGCCATTTAGACTCAATTTACTTTATGTAGTATCAAAACACAAAAAAATTAAACTTTAAAATTTATTTCATTATAAAATATACATAGTACATCAACCATTACAATACTTCTTAATGTATCATCCTTTGATTGGTAATATAGGACTATCACATTTATAGTCTATAAGTAGATAAGATCCTCCTTAGTAGACTTTCTCCACCATAAATGAACTTTCCCATGCTGGATTGAACTTACCACCTATCTTTTAATGAGCTAACATAGGTCTTTGTAGAGCTAGCACCAAGTCACCTACTTGAAAATTTCTCAGACAAACTAATTCATCATTGGCCAGGATAACTCAAGATTTTGTTGATCCTGTAAACTCTTCTCTTTTAAATCTTTCAGCTCTTCTAATCAGAGTTTAGCCTTTTATTCTAAGGTAATCTCATAGTTTATGGTGACTCTAAGTGAAGGTAGTTAAATTTTTAAAGATTAAATCATATGGGGTAGATTAGGTTGGAGTTTTATATATGGTTTTATATGTACACAAAGCTTCAACCAACATCTTGTGCCATTAGTGCTTATTGTCATCTAAGGTCTTCTTTAATATCTAAACCAAGTTTTTGTTATATGCCTCGACTAATCCATTTTCTCGAGGGTAATAAATGGTAGAGTATCTCCAATCGATGTTATGATGTCTAGATTATTATTTTTACTACTTCTAAATGAAGGACTTTTTTCTGATATAATTCAGTGAGGAACACCAAACTAGTATATTATATTTTCTTTAAAAAACTTTAGAACATTATGAGCTTTGACTTCTTTCAAAGGATTTGATTCTTCCCACATTGAGAAGTAGTCTATTGTTTATAGTATAAATATGTGACCTCTAGAGGATGGAGGATCTATCAGAACAATGATATATATGTACCCCAACTTTTAAAAGACCATGAGGTGATGGTTAAATCTAGGAAATTTGTTGGTTTATGCAAAACCACACCGTGCACCTGGAATTGATGATAATGATGTGCAATATTCATGCAGTCATCTATTATTAATGCTCAGTAATATCCCATTCATTTGATTTTCATTTTCTTCTTTGGCCCAAATTGATGTTCACCACACAACCTACCATGTGCTTCTTCCATAATCTTCCTTGCTTGTGTTTAATTTAAACACCACAACCACTTTTTGTTTTTGGGGAAACCCTCGAGGGTGAGAGGGGGGGATACGTGTTGATTAAAATCAAAATTATAATGTCCTTAAATGGCCCTTCAGCTCACTACTTCTCAGATGAGCTGCAAAAAAAAAAAAAAAAACCTACGAGCTTAAGGTCCCTACTAAGAGAAAATACAAAGACACCTAGGTACAATATAGGGAGGCAAGAGGCCTTCACTCAAAAAACTGAAAGGATCCAAAGAAAAACTTTAAGCACCATCTTTCCAAGCCAAAATCTTGAAGGAGGCAAAATAGAAAAATACCTGCCAAAAAATATAGAAGAAAAGTATTCAAAGCATAATAGTGATTACAAGAAACAATTAAAGGCATGTGAGGCAAAATATGATAATTAAAAAACTAATTAAACCAGTTACCATAACCCAAAGGGAGACATAGGGTATCATTAATCAAAGCATATGATAATGATCATCCCTTGATTTGAAATGTAGCTGATTTCTTATGAGGGAGCTTATTTTCTTACAAGTATTCGATGAACAATTTTCTCCAATCTATCAATTCATCATCTACTGCTAAAATAATTTTCACCATTGTTTGTGATTTTCTATTTAAATATTCCAAATCTATAGGAGATGGAACTTCCCAACCTTGCAGTTCTATCAGAAATTAGTCTTTCTCAAAACTTGCTAGTACCTTAGCTAACTTAGTAAGAGCATCCATCAAACAATTCTTTCTACAGAGAATTTAATATAAGGTCATATTTAAAACATGTTCTAATAAATGCATACTATATTGATGGTAATGAATGAAAGTCTCCTTTAATACTTTGAAATCCAAGCTACTTGATTAATCACAAGATATGAATCTCCAAAGATTTTCATCTTTTTGATTCATTTAAAATTATCAATTCTAAGATAGTTATCAGTGCCTCATACTCAGGTTCATTGTTTGTATAGGGTTCTTATGTATGGTACGAGTAATATCTCATATATTTATCCTGCATGATAAATACTATACCAATCCTAACATATCCTATAAAAATATCATCTGATGTTCCTTATTGACTGGAAGTAGCACTGTCAAAATATAATTCATATATAGACTTCTCATTTGATGACACAAGTTTCATGATTTGTTCATCTAGTAGTTCATCATTTATCTGTCAATCTTCCTGCATTGGATGAGCTGCTAAGAAATCTGCCACAGCTTATCCTTTTACTACTCATAAAGGAGTGAATCTAATGTTAAATTATGATAAAATCATTAAACTAATGGGCTAATCTTTAAAATAATGTAAGTCAAGTCATCAAATAATACTCAGGAGTTATCCTGGATATCATATTTACTTTGTGAAAAAGTATATAGTAATTTAACTTCTGAGTGGACAATATCAAGGCTAAATAATTCTTCTCGATTAGAGGTTAATTTACTTTGGTGGGAAGTAAATGTCTACTCAAATAATAAAGTACAATATCCTTTCCTTCCTCATTAGCTTAACCTAATAAGGCACCAAGAGATTTACTTAAAGATGTTGTATATAGGATTAACAAATTTCTTGGTATAGGAGCTGCAAGCATTAGAAGATTTATAAAATATTATTTTATACTTTCAAATGCATTTTGGAAATTTTGATCCCACCTGAATGGTACACCATTCTTGTACAATGCCATAAATGGTTTACATCTCCCACAAAGGTTTGATATAAATCTTCTAAGGTATATTGGTCGACCTTGGAAAGATCTCAATAAGTTTAAGGTTTTAGGTGGTGGCGTCGTGATTAATATTTAATTTTATTTAGATCAATTTTAATTTTGTGGTGTTGAACCATGAAACTCAAAAATTTTCCTGAAGAAATGCTGAAAGCGCACTTCTAAGGATTTATTTTTAGACTATATTGACGTATTCTTTACAAAACAATTCTCAATTCATATGAATGATCATCTCTTATGATACTTTTTTCTACTAGGTAATCAATCTAACACTCCACCTATTGGTGGATGAGTTTGTCAAAATTCTCATCATTGCGTAGTGGAAAGTTTCTCTAGCATTCTTTAATCCAAATGGCATGACTTTATATCAGTTGATCCTTATGGGCATTCTGTATGTTATATACTTCTCATCTTTGGGATTCACTTTAATTTGATTGTATCTGTATGAGCCATCCATAAAGAAGAATATTAGATGTAAGGAAGTGATGAATGTATGTTCGATAAGGATGTTAAGCCAAAGTGAACGTGCCCCTAGGCACACTAATTAAGATAGAAATACTTTCACTTTGATGCATAAGCAAATTAGCCTATAAATAATATTAATAATGGTGATTATATTATAATCATCACAACAAAATATTAATAATAGATTTTCACCTAGTGAGAATAGAAAATCAGAACAAACACAAAAGAGATTTATAATGGTTTGGTAAAACTATGTCATACTTCCACTCCCTGAAGTCCTCCTCTCTATGTATTATACTATCACTATAGTGTCTCTCCTTTACCACCTAGAGATAGGTGGAGAAGCCCTTATAAAGTCTCTTCAACTAACCTGGTGTGGCAGAGGACCATAATCCTTTTTACTCTCTTATTGAGGCAGAGAACCTAGAATCCTTTTTACCCTCCTGGTAAGACAAAGAACCTAGAATCCTTTTTACCCTCCTGGTAAGACAAAGAACTTAGAATCCTTTTCACCCTTATTTTGTGACAGAGAACCTTGAAATCACTTTTACCTTCCCCAGTGTGATGGAGTAGTCGGGTCCTTTGTCACCAAAGAGATCTTCTTCACAAAATGTCCCTCAAGAGAAACCTTCGACATAGAGGAACTCAGGTGCAAGTTTGTCGGATCAACCATGTGAAACTCCCTCTCACAGTCCCTTGAAACCCACAAGGATCTTCTCCCCCTCTCACAAACTCTACCCTTTCTCTCTAAATCTCTAAGCTCTCTCTTCAAGATTTCTTTAAATGAAATAACTCAGTAAATGGAAAAAAGACTCATATAAAATCTTATGGAAAGCTTAAATAGAGGGCTTCAAGCAACCCTAAAACCTCAAATATGTTGACTCTGATAATACAGTACAATCACTAATCATAAAGTATAATTAGGTTAACATATTCCTATCAGCATTGTATAAAGAGTAAGGAGTTGTACAATTAGTTCAAGTATTTAAGCTTATCATCCAGTACAATATGATCATTATCTTGTATGATTAATATAATTAAATTGGATAATCATCCCGTATGATTGGTTCTAATAAATTATCATCCTATGTAAAGATCGAGTCGTATAGTATGATTTTATCCAAACATACAATACAATCTCATTGGTCCAATTTATTGAAATTTGATCCCTAATTATAGGATTAATTTAGGCAAGATTTAATTACATCATACCTTATAATACCTAACATATAATATGATTAGTACATAATTTGTATTTCAAAATATTGACTATATAAAAAAATGCTAAGGTAAGGATTTCAACTTATCATCCTCTACGATCTTGATCGTCCAATATAATTAGCTCAAATAGTTTCAATTATTATAAATAGCCATTTTAATGATTTTTTGACTAGCTAATCATACAATACAATACTTATGATATAATAAGTTTAGTTCATAAAATTACTCTTCTAATTTTTCTCACTATATCTCATTCCCTTGAGTGTTTGAGCACGATCACCAGGATAGCATAAACCTTTGCTAGACTTGACTCAAGAAATAGAAAAAAAATATGTAAATAAATTTTACAACAAGGTCTTTTAGCATATCCTATTATACACAATCTTGAGCCCTAAATCCTCACTGAATGGTACATAGCATACCTGAAATGTTAGTACATATAAAAGATAAAACATATAATAAATGCTAGGAGACATAAAGATACAATAGTAATGTATGTTACCATCAAAACCATAAACTTAGGAGCTTTATATACAACAATATTTATCAAGAGTTCTTATAAGGAGTAGAAACTCATCTTTAGGGCATGCTTTATTTAAATCTCTAAAGGTTATACAGATACTCGTCTGACTGTTCTTCTTTCTTATTGGAATAATGCTAGCTAACTAGGTTGAATATTTCTCCTTTCTGATAAAACTGGCATTGGTTAATTTATTGACTTAAATAATGACCTATTACTGATGTCGAGTTCCATTCATCGAGGAAGCTTTTTCACTCAAAATATTTTTAGTTGAATCACTAACTTATGAACTTCTATATCTTGAAATATTTTGGGCATCTTTGTATAACTCCAAGAAAAGAAATCTTTGAATTCTAACAATAATTGAATCATGTCATTTGCATCATCCTCATTCAATAGAGAGCTGATGAAGATGTCTTCTTCAGTGCCAAGATTTACTTCTTTTAGATTATTTATAATTGATTTAATTTAATATTTAAGTTATAGATGTGCATCCCTAACTTTAGAGTTATCTAGATCTTCTAAAGTTTCTAAACATAGTTCATTAAAAGATTTAACGTTCACCAAAAAGAGACTATCAAACTCGATATTATTAGATATTACATAGCAATATTCATCATCGACAAATGAATATAGAGTTACAAATCCAACACCTAATCTTAAGGTTTATTTTTGGTATTTGTATTCCACGTGTATTAGAATTGCTGGGCTTCAGCTTTAGTCCAACTTGAAGATGTTAAACCTTTCTTAGAAAATTAATTTACATGGTTTGAATACCAATCAAAAGGCAGTTCTATTATCTCATCCATAAAAGGATCATCTATTGGTAGACAGTAAAAATATTTTGGCTTTAGTTTTAGGGTTTAGAGGAAGAGGTTCTTTAACCTCCAACCTCCTTACATCCAATTTGGATAGTGGGGTTAAGGTAATTTTTCCACAAAACTTTAGTAGATAGGTCTAAATTAACTTCCCTAGTGACTTAGACCCTGTCCTCATTGCTATGAGTTTCTATAGAAATTTCAAACTTTGGGTGATTTATAAATTTCTTATATTTTACAACCTATAGGTCTTTCTCAAGCACATGATTTATCCTCTGAACTAGATTTTGAATCAATATGTATTGTAGGTTCCCTTATTTGCATATTTTGAATTTTATTTTCATGTATTATTTGATTTTCCCATCCATGATCTCTTTTTCTAGATCGTTGTGACGTTCTACCTCCTCTTTATGAGGGAGTAGCAAGTGACTAATGAACATCATGTTTGAGATCGGGACACTATTCTTTTTCTTTTTCTTCCATTTTTTTCTTCCTCTTTTATTTCTTTTACTTCTATTTTAGCTAGTTTGAGATCGTCTTTATATATATCAACTTCAATAATAAAAAAAGGATTTCAATCACCTTTGATATAGTGCTCTATTCCCTTTCAAGAGAATTTTATACATGGATGTATGGTTAAAGGAACCATTCTATATTCATGGAGCAAGGGTCTACATAAGAAAGTATTAAAAGAGGCTTAAAAATCTATTATATAGAATTTGGCATCCATTTTTAGAGTTTCTAGTTCTAAAAGGAGGGTTATTGAACCCAAAGCTCTTTCTCCCAATCATTGAATCCTATAAGCAGCATCTTATTAGAGTTATATTTTAGAGCATCCACCCTTACGTATGTGAGGGTTCTAAGAGTCATGATGTTGACTAATGCACCCGAATTAACAAGCACATGAAATACTTTGAAGTAATAAACATTCATGAAGATGTGCAACAGATGATTATAATCAGTTGTTTGAGTAACAAATCTTCATGCAAATGTAGCTCCAAGAATTTCCTTGAAGTATAGCACTTTCTCTTCTACCTTAGCCATATAGATTTCTGGATCGTGTAAAGATTTAATTAAAGACTCCCTCATTTCTTCGGGAATAATAAGAGCATCATAAATAATATGTTTTTTGATCAATTTTATATGACGTGTTAGCAAATTGTAATTAACCTTTGGAATATTTGTACTCTCTATATCTGGCTGTTGAACTTGTTGAGGTTTATTAAAAGCTTCTAGATTATCAGCAACCTGGTTTCTTTTTATCAATAGCCACAACTTATGGAGGCAAAACTTTACCATTATGAAAATTGACTTGCACTAGTTCTTTAGATGTAGGATTTTCACATAGTTTTGGTTCTTGATAGTTTATTTCCTTCTAGATATCCTCTAGTTGTGTATCTGAGTGAGATAATTCCTAAGAATGATAGCTAAGAAGGTTCCACTTGGAGATTAAAGTCTTCATTTAATAGCTTTTTGAAAGCTTTTATTGTAAAAACTTTGAGTAGAAAGGCAATTGGACCATGGATATTTTTCAGAAGGGTCTCTAGAGCATGTTATTCTTGCAGTTGAGGCTCACATCTCAAGCTAAGATTCCTCCATCTTAGTATAAAATCTACCAAGCTTTCACCTAGCTTCTACTTATCTACTACTTGATCTCTAATGGTGATGAGATGCTTTGCACTAACAAATCTCTTTACAAGCATAGCTTCCAGATCACTGAATGTATGGATTGACCCATTGAGTAGTTCACCATAACAATCAAATGAAATCCTAGAGATGTTGTTGATAAATTATTTGAACAAAAGTGTACCACTACCATATGCATTACAACAACTAGCTTTTAAGTGAGATAGATGTTTCTTAGGATTACCCATACCATGAAAGTTTTTTAAAAAAGGAGGTATGAATCCTTTCAGATAAGGGACCAAGTTGTATTCTTTCGGATATGGCCTACCCATGTATTCTGAGACATAGCTAAAACCACCTTAACTTATTGTTTTACCATCTTTTAGAGGTCCACTAACTATACTGATGGTATTTCTACTTTCACAAGTTTCTACACTGGTTTCTTAGGTTCCTCTATCCTGATTGCTTTATTCCTGGTATTTAGTTGTACTAATTCATTAGAATAATATTTAACTTTGGTATTCAAAATAGGAGTGTTGCATTGCATGATATAAATCATGTCCATCATCTCCTCTAACTTCTTCTCCATTATGAGTATTTTCTCATCCTTCTGACTCAGTTGTTCTAGAAGATGATGAGTTGAATATGTTGTATCATCTTCATCCTCATCAGTATTAGTACGCCCTGCTTCACATTTATGTTTCTCCTTCTCTTTTTATAGAGATGAGAGGGTGTCGACCATGTAAACACTATCGGACATCTCTAATTCATGTCTTCATCCTCTACATCCTCTTAATCATTGATTTGGTAGATACACTCTTTTAAATGATCCTCCATCTCCTCAATTGATTTTCCTTCCACATTTTGTGGTTCTACTAGGATATATTCTCTAGAAGGATATAATTCTACTACAATTTTCCCTTTTCTTAATCTTTTATCCACTGCATTATTCCACTTATTCATTAATGTAGATGGAGTGGGAACCATCTTAGATCACCAAACCTTCTCCCTGTCAAATAGTGAGGTTGACATATTTATAAATTTTAGTCTCCTCCTATCAAAACTAGAAGATGATTCTCTACCACATAAATGGTGCCGATCAAATATTGATAGAGGTGAATTTGAAGGGTGGTAAAAAATTCTCACAGGAATATTTATAGATTGATGTGAAAATATAGGAGATATGGGATTATACCCTCGACGGTCTAATGCTCTATACCCTAAAGATATATTAAGATTTTGTTTACTATGGTGATTGTATGATACTACATGCTGATCATTATAAGAGAGCTTCTTTGGATACCTATGATGATTTGTAACAACAGCTAGTCATCTTGGACCAGATTCCTAAAATTATACTTTTCTCTTAGTAGTAGGGGACCCTCCTCACCTTCAACTTGAGTGTGGATGCACTTCAGAGGAGATCACAACCTTAACACTTCTAAGAAATTCCATTTTAAAATTCCCATAAACTGTAGCACAGCCCTGGATCAGCCCATTCAGTAAATACATGAATCTTCTCTTCCTTTCAGATAGAAAAGGAAGGACAGGATCTTGACAAAATGAAGTAAGAGGATAATTTTATATACGCAACATGCTATCGTCTCTAGTAGGTGAAATTTACTACTAGCTAGCTGAGGAGAATTAATGTACTTCTTGAGTACTTCAGTATCAAACTACTTTGTTATATCAGTTCTAGAGGCAATCAGGGCATCTTCCTCCAACAATTTAGCTTCCTCAGCTCTTCACCTCATACAATAGTTCATGTTACATCATTGAGATTTAGTCACCTCCTAGACTCTAGAAGATGATTTAGCAAAAGTTAAGCATCAAAAGTCTTAGGATTTAGTAGTTATGGGAGAAACTACAGACCCACCCTCAATGTTGACTTGAAGTGGAGTTGACTTGATGGATTAAGTAGTGGGTTCAACCACTTCAACTTGTGGTGCAGTAAAGATGACTTGCAGATTCTTAAAGCCTAAATAAAACTTTATCTAAGTGCCCTTAGAATACTAAACATCAGTAATTGTGAGGTTTAAAATTAATTTTCCATATATTTTATATGATTTAATAGAAAAATCAAAATTAATAACTAAACATTCTGAACCTACATTGAATGTTGAATAAAAAAATCTTACTAATTTGAATATACCTAAAGTCTAAGATAAATCTTAGATGATTGAAGATTTGGAAGTGAAGGAGCTTAACTAAAGACCCAACCCAAAAAAAGCACCATCGTAAAGTATAGATTTTGAAGAATGATTAATTATAAATTGAAGTTGATTTTGAATTTAGATTTCAAAGAGTATTAAGCAATGATCATTATCTAAAAGATTTCAAGTGCATAAAGTAGGAAGATATATGTGTTGAATTTAATTTTAGATTTGGGGAATGACATAAATGAGAAGACTTTATCAGAGGGAGGAGGACAAGCTAAGAATTTATAATCTAAAGCCTTAACTTAACATACTCACCCAAGACTATACACGTGCAAAAAAGTAAGATGATAAAATATGTAAAAATGCAATACTACAAATGGGTAGCCCTTCTACCAAACCTAGGATAGAATTGGTATTTCGGTTGGCCTAGTCCACTTAAATTTTATGATGAAAACAAGTAGCAATAGGATATGCTCTATTGCATGAGCATAAAGCATGCAAACTACGAAACACAAATTAAAAATATAAATGACATGCAAATATAAGATAACTAACAAGCAGAACCCCTACCAGACATAGGACTGAATCGATATTTTAGTTGGCCTAGTTTTCTTGGATTTTGTATAAAGCCAAGAAACCATGGGATATTCTCACTCACGTGAGTATATAACATGTAAGCTGTGAGACTCAAATTAAACATATAAATGACATGAAAATGCTAGAGAATAACTTGGTAGAATCCCTACCAGACTCAGCACTGAATTAGTATTTCTGTTGGCCTAGTCAGCTTGGCTTTTAGGATGAAGCCAAGTAACCTTATGATATTCTCAATCACATGAGCATAAAAAATGTAACCTGGGAGACTTAAATTAAACACATAAATGACATCAAATTCTAGATAATAAATTGGTAGAACCGCTACAAGACTTAGGACCGAATCAGTATTTTGGTTGGCCTAGTCCGCCTAGCTTTTAGGATGAATCAAGTAACCATGGGATATGCTCACTAGTGTGATCATAAAACATGCAATATGTAAGACTCAAACTAAACATACAAATAGCATACAAATGCTATATAACAAACTGGTAGAACGCCTACCAAACTTAGGATCAAATTAGTATTTTTGTTGGCATAGTCTTCTTGGTTTTTATTAGCATAAAACAATCAAGCTATGAGACTTAAATTAAACATATAAATGACCTATAAATGCTAGAAAATAAATGGGCAGAGCCCCTATAATACTTTGGACCAAATTGGTATTTTGGTTAGCTAAGTCTGCTTGGCTTTAAGGAAAAATCCAAGTAACCTAGGACTATTTTAACTCGCTTGAGCATAAAACATGTAAGCTATGAAAATTGAATTAAATAATGAAATGAAAAGTAATTACTAAACAAAAAATGGTCAAAACCCCTACTAGACTAAGGAATGAATTGATCAACAGCTCTCTACTCTACTTAGCTCTGAGGCGATTCTGTGGTAATTTAGGGCTTTCTATTCCTTCTTTATTTTCCATTATTTTTGCACAAATTTTCTCCCATTCTATGGATTTACCTCATCTTCTTCTCTTTTTGTTATATTTTCTCCCATTTTTTTTTCATTAGTTTTTTATTTTAGTTCTTTATTTCTTGCTTTGCTCTTGAGGTTTTCAGGAGATGATGATGTCGTTATCATCTATCCCTCTTCCTGTTGTGGCTCCATCTAGTAAGTTCTGTTCTTTCAAGGATGTGGTAGTAGGTTTGTCTTCTTCTTCCTCTAAGCTTCCCTTTATTTAAGCTTCTTTCAAAGGTTGTCCGGCCATTTTTTTAGAGGATTCGGTCATTTCTATGTTGGCTGCTCCTTGTGCACTCACACTTATTGGGAAATTCATGCTAAAGCACCCTAACCTTGATGTCAACAATAAGTTTTTTTTTAATCTAAATTTGTCCGAATCATCTCAAATTGGTTTGTTAGATTTTAGGCATTTAGCGATCCAATTGAGCAACAATTTGGACAATAGCCATATTTTCTCTAGGAGGTCCTATTATGTCCAAGGTTATCAATTGAGATTGCTAAAATGGTC
Source organism: Dendrobium catenatum (assembly GCF_001605985.2). Taxonomy (NCBI): domain Eukaryota; kingdom Viridiplantae; phylum Streptophyta; class Magnoliopsida; order Asparagales; family Orchidaceae; genus Dendrobium; species Dendrobium catenatum. The sequence continues at coordinate 25,665,268 of NW_021319083.1, forward strand.
TCCTGATTTAGATGAGCAAGAAGAATCTCCCATAACCCATATATGGATTTCTTTTCCTAATATTCGATTGCATTTTTTCAATTCTCATATCTTATTTGGCTTGGCTTCTATTTTCAAGAAACCTTTGCAAACCAATCAGGCTACAATGCTCATTACTAGGCTGTTTATAGCTCATGTGCTTATGGAATTGGACATATCATAGAAGCATCCAAATGTGATTTGGATTGGTTTGGAGCTGAATGGTTATTTTCAAAAGTTTGAATTCAAAAATTTACCTATTTTTTGTTCTCATTGTAAGATGCTTGGGCATGGTTTAATGGCTTGTTATAAACTTCACCCCCACCTCCATAAGGGCAAGGATTCTTCTAAACTGATACAAAATAGTGATTTAATTTCTATAGAAATGGATATTGTTACTCCTCATCCTATTTCTAATGTGGTAAATGTTTCTCAAGGAAAAGAGCCTATTATTGATTTTATTATGTTTAATTCTATTCAGGAAAAATTGATTCCTAATATTACTGATGAGTTGATTCAATGGCAGGAAGCCAATCTTAACTCTAACTCTTATCTACCTATTAATTCTCATAATGTGATTGACCAAAACACTATTTTTGATAATAATAATGTATCTATTTCTATTAAACCTCTTAGGGATTGCTTAATAACATTATTGTTGATGAAGGAATTGTTCTAATTAAAGTTGCTCCTCATAACTTTACCTAAGACAAAGTGGAGAAGATTAGTAGTACCTTTAATAAGTCATATCTTTACATTTTGTGAAGAAGATCTCTTTGGTGACAAAGGACCCGACTACTCCATCCCATTAGGGAAGGTAAAAGTGATTTCAAGGTTCTCTGTCACACAAGAAGGGTGAAAAGGATTCATGTCGTATCTTTAATGTTTCCCTTCTTTTCTTACTTGAGCCTCTTATCTCTTCTGAAAAATTAATTAGTACTACTAAATCCTTGGGTTTTAAACATTCATTGTCTAATATAGCTAATAAAATCTGGTTCTTTTGGAAGATTTTGTTCAGGTTGATGTCATTAGAGACTTTACTTAAGTTATTCACTGTAATATTGAAAGCTTTAACTTGCAATATTGTTCTTCCTTTATTTATGATGCTTCCTCTCACTATACTAGAAAGATTTTATGGGATTAAATTATTCATTTTTATAGTATTTATAATCTTCCCATGCTGGAGGGGGAGATTTAAATACCATTGCTTATCCTTCTGATCATATAGGGAACTCTCTCCCTACTTAGAATTCCATGAAGGATTTAATAACATGCTCATGGATTGTAACCTAATTGATATTGGTTTCTCTGGCTATAATTTTGCTTGGCATCGTGGTCATTTATCGCAAAGATTAGATAGGGATTTATTTATGATTATTGGTTGAATTCTTTTGAGTCTACTAATGTTGAGCATTTAGCAGGACCCATTTTGATCATTATCCTCTTCTTATTAAAACTAAACCTAGGAGGGATTTTTCTATGAAATTTAAATTTCAAAATATGTGATTTTTTCATGATTCTTTTGTGGATTTGGTTATGAATAATTGGTATGCCCCTTTACATCGAAAGAATACTATTTCTGGTATAAAAATATTGTGGATTAAATTCAAAAGGCTAAAGTTTGTTTTAAATTGGTGGAAACATAATGTTTTTAGGAGAATCAATGCAATTTGGTTCCTTCTAAGGCTAATTTCTATCTTTTAAGATAGGATAAAGATGGCCTCTTTAAATTACAAGCTCATGAGGAAAGTTTTTGGAAACAAAAAGCGAATTTCAAACATGTTGTTGAAGGTGATAATAATATGAAATACTTCCATGCCTTGGTTAGGAGGAAGAGCACTATTAATTTCATTCATAAAACTAATCGGCCTTATGGTTCTATTACTGAGGATGGTGTTGAAATTGTAAACTTGGCTGTGCTGCATTTTCACAATCCCCTGAATAAAAAATTTCACCCTGCTATTATTGATAATCCTAATATTATTCCTCCTCTGATTTCTCATGATGATAATGTTTTCTTGTCTAAATCTCCATCTTTTGAGGAAGTTAAGGATACTATTTTTGCTATGAACTATGAGACGGTGGCTAGTCCCGATAGTTTCACAGCTATATTTTTTTAAAAAACTTGGCACATTATTATTAATGATTATTTTGCTGTTGTTATTGACTTTTTTTATGGTAATGCTATTTCTAAGTTTTTTACTGCTACTTCTATTATGCTTATCCTGAAAAATATTTCTAGCACAACTTGGAATGATTTTAGACCCATTATTCTGTGCTCCTTTTATAAAGTGATCTCTAAAATTTTGATGAATCATTTAATGCTTCTTTTGCCTAAAATTATTTCCCCCTTCCAAATGTGTTTTGTTAAAGGGGGTGCTATTTCTGATTATACCATTTTGGCTCAAGAATTTTGTCAAGATTTGGATATTAAAACTAGAGGTGGCAATATGATTTTGAAACTTGACATTGCCAAGGCTTATGATAATATTGATTGGTATTTCCTTTATGATATTTTGAAGTTACTTGGCTTTGATTTTAATTTTATCAAACTCATTAATCTTTGCATTAAAAGTCCCAACTTTTACATCATTATTAATGGTAAGGCCAATGGTTTTTTTAAGGCCTCTCATGGTCTCAGACAGTGTGATCCCCTTTCTCTGGCTCTCTTCATTATTACGGCAAAGTATCTATTGAGAGGGCTTGTTGATCTTCTTGAAAAGTACCCTAGTCTTTACTTTATAACTTTAGGTAGTCTTCATATTTCACATTTATGCTTTACGGATGATTTTATTATTTTTACGAATGCTTCTATGAATAGGATTCATAGGCTTTTGAATTTCTTTAAACATTTTGAATTTTTTAGTGGCTTGGCTTTTAATAAAAATAAGTGTGTTTTTATCACTACAAAGAAAGTTTCTTTCTAGCGCATTGAGTGCATTAAGAACTTAACTAATTTCAGCCATGCTTGTTTGCCTTTAAAGTATCTTGGTGTTCCTCTTTACAAGGGTAGAAAGATTTCCTCCTTTTTTGATGATTTAATTACGGTTGTGCATAACAGACTTTTATCTTGGGATTCTAATTTTTTTTAGCTTTGGTGGTAGGTTTACTCTTATTAAAAGTGTTCTTTGTTCTATCTTTGTTTATAGTTTTCAAACTATGTTTCCTTTTCAAGCTATTTATAATAGGATTGAGAGAATTTTCAATAATATTTTTTTTTTGAGAGGCGCTGGTACCAATATTAAAATCCACTGACCCAATTGGGATAAATCTTGTGGTACCTTGATTGAAAGGGCTTTGGGTTGTAAGTCTCTGAAAAATCTGGCTTATTCATTTTCTTTTAAATTATGGTATAGTTTATGTTCTAATTCGAGCCTCTAGGCCAAGTTTATGAATGTTAAGTATTAAGGGGGGAAACATGCCTCCATGGTTTGTTTTAGTAAAGGCAACTCTAAAGTTTGGCAACATCTTTGCAAGGTTAATTGGATGGTTAAGCAGTTTATTAATTGGGGCCTCGATAGTGGTAATATCTTCTTCTGGCATGTTCGTTGGTTGGGGGTCCAATCCATTGATTCTATTTTTAATGCTACTTTTATTGCTACAGTGATGGTTAATGATTTTTTTAATGAGAATGGTTAGGATCTTGAGAAACTCTCTAGTTTTTTTGCCTAATTTTATTATTTAAAAAATCTTACAGATCCCCTTAAACATTAATTCTCTTGATGTTCAACTTTGTACCTTATCTAAAGATGGTAATTTTAGATTAAAGGATGCTTGGTATTCTTTTAGTGCTAAGCAAGAGGCCTCTATGATTTTTAATATGATTTGGCATAAAAGTATTCCTTCAACCATCTCTATTTAGTTTGGTATATTTTACATAAGTTTATCCCTACTAATCATAATTTAATTAAATGTGGTTTTATCCTTCCTTCTTAATGCCAATGTTGTTTTCATATGGAAAATATGTATCATGTGGTTGTTTCTTATACTTGTGCTGTTAAAGTTTGGACTTAGTTTGATAATATCTTGCATTTAAATTGTTTTAATGCTAAGGGTTCTATTTATTCTATTCTTAACTGGTTGTTTGTTAATTCCTGAGGTCATATCTAGAATGTTATTCCCTCTCATTCTTTGGTTTTTATGGTTGGATAGGAATAATTCCCTCTTCAATGGGGTGGTCATTAATAATAATAGAATTATTCAGAAAGATAAAGATAAGATCGTGACCTTTTATTCTCCTAAGTTACTTTTGATTAAGAATTTCAAAAATTCTGTTAATGTTACAGCTGAATTAGATATTAAGTTGGAGGGGGTTGGAACTTTCAATGGCCCTAAAACCATCTGTTGGTTGAAACCTCTGGCTTTTCTTTAAGCTTAACGTGGATGCGGTTAATGTTTATTCTAGGGTGGGTTGTTGGTATTACCAGAGATGCTAACGTTAAAGGCATTTTGCGCTTTGTTGGTCCTTTTCTCAACTATAATGTTAAGGTTTCTGTCATCTTTGCTATCATGTATGGTTTAAAACTCTGCTTCTCTCTTGATTTCATAAATAATATGGTTGAGGTTGGCTCTACTTATTGGCATCAGGTTTCTAATTTGAAGAAGGAACTTGTGAGTCCTGCCTCTATATTTTGTATGAAGAGAGACATTAAGCATTGGTTGAGCATGTTTAATTGATCATTTTCTGTTATTAAGGTGAAGGGTAATGCCTGTGCCCATGGCATTGCTAGGTGGGGCTATGATTTGGAGTCCATGAAGGATTTTCTAGTTTCTAATCTTCCTCTTCATATTAGAGGTCTTTTAAAATTAGATGAGATTAGTTTTCCATTTGTTATTCCTTAATTCTATTGCTTTTGGTTTCTTTTGTTTGGTGTCTGGTTTAAGATGTTTCTTTATTGCCTCTTAGGTTGGTTTGTATTTCCTGGAGTGCTAGTTTTTTAGTTTTTTGTTAGGTGTAATTGTGTTCCTATTTTGGTTGAGTGGGTTCTTTCTATTTTTGGTTGTTATACCTTATTTGGGGCTGTTGGTGTTGGTCTGTGGTTGGTCTATATTGTTGACACTATGCTATATTGGCATTTATTTTATAGTTTTTGGCGTTTTTTGTTCTTCTGTTCTATAAGTTTGGTGGTGTTGAAAGTTTGTTAGGGATGTTAAGCACTTAAGAACTAGCCTGAGGCTAACCAAGAGGGGGGGGTGAATTGGTATTTTAAAAATTTTCTTAAGAAAAGAACAAATAAAAATCAAACCAAGATCACCACAAAGAAATCAACGTGCGAAAAAATAAATACTTCTGTTTGTAGTGGTTCGGTCAACTCGACCTACGTCCACTCCCTGGAGGCGCCCTCTGGGTATTGCACTACAAACATGACTCTCCTTTTTCTCCCATAGTAGGGCAGAGAAGACCTTACAAAAACTCCTTTCCGCCAACCCCGACAAAATAGAGAACCCAACTCCTTTTGTTTTCTCCTGAAGTGGGCAGAGAACCTCAACCAATTGCTGAAGAAGACCTCCCTTGAACCCCCAAGGATGAAGGACGAAGACTGGAGAAGACACCTTGGAACCTTTCTTGGAGAAACCTTTGTGAATCCCTCTCATAAATCCCCCCTCACAAGTTCCTCCCTCTCTCTCCCTCTCCTCTTGGCTCTCTCAGGTCAAGACAACAGCAAAAGAACAAAGTGAAGAATAAGAGCTCTTAAATATAAGAGCTTTGGAATAGCTCATTAATTGCAACTTGCCGACTTTATCATCATGTATGATCAGTGCAATTTAAGCCTAATCAGCCAGGATGATCTGGGACGAACAGAAGAAATTTGTTCATATCGTCGAGGACGATAACATATCTTCTTATAGGATTAGTTCAAATCACAGATTATCGGCCAAATAATGGCTCTAAAAGGAGGTCTGGACGATCCAAAAATAGTTTGATCGTCTTGGCCGATCGCACGATCGTCCTAGATGATTAGTTCAAAACTGAGGAAAATCATCCAGAACATCGCTCTGAATAAGAGCTGGCCGATGTTGATCGTCCAGGAGAAACCAAGGATTTTTAAACTGATCATCCCAGATGATCCTGCAATCATCCAGGATAGACAGTGTAATCATATCAATCAAGCCTTAAATATTTTCTTTAATTACCAGATTAATTTAGGCATAATTATGTTAAATCATTCAGGCCGATGTTATGGATCGGCCTAGCCGATGTCTAAAAATAAATCTTACCTAAATAGATATAGCAGCTGATTCTTTCTAAATTGAGCTTTTCGTCCTGGCCAATACAAGGATCGTCTAGGATGATGTGCTTAATGACGGCTGCCTTAACAAGGATGCCCTGATTAGGGTTTCTGTTCATAGTCATATCATCCTGGCCGATATGGACATCGTCCTGGCCGATGTACTCAAAATAGAAAATAGCAAAAAAATCCACAAGTGTGTGTGTTCAAGGTTACTTAGCATCAGGAACCACTTTTATAATGAACTCAAGAAAGAAAAAAAATATAGACTGACCGAAACTTAATCTACCCAATCTTGAGCTGGCTTGAGTTGCACTCGATCTTATGGACCTGAAAAGTTAGTTGGCAGGGCAGTCACATATAATTATGAATGTTTTCTATGATCAAAAGTCTAATCCATAAACTCAAATTTGCAATAATCTCCCCCTTTTTGATGATGGAAAACACAACCAGAAAAATCTAAGGTGTTATGGCAGTCTAATAAAAATAGTGTAATAAAAAGCAGTTAACTAAATTCCATAATCAAAAGTACAAGTTACAGCAAACTACTCTCCCTTTTGACATCACAAAAAGGAGGAGGAAACTAAAAAATAGAACAGAAACTAAAATAACCATAAGAAAAATAAACTATAGAAAAATAGCATAATAATAAACTAGTAAAATGAGGGATCCTGATCATCAGACGGGGGAGGTGTTTGTGGTGGTGGCTGAAAGTAACTAGTTAATGTGGCAAACTGTGATCCAAACTAGGCCATGTCATGGTCGTGCTGGTGCTACATGTGGATGATGTCCTCAGTATGTTACTGCTTCGGTGCAGCATCGTAGGCCTCAAAGCGGGTCTCCCACTGATCAAATCTCTCCACCAACTGATCCAGCTGAGAATGTTGGCAGAGAGGAATAGGTGCAGGATTAGGAGCAGGAGCCTCCTTCTCCTCGTTCCCCTGAGCTTCCCCATCCCCTGGGTGGAGATGAGTATTGTGAAGGACATTGAAGGAACTATTTGAGTAGAAGGGTGGATGAAGGTCGGGAGGAGCAAGATATTAAAGATTGTAATTGGATTCTAGAATATATGCAATGATGTGTTCTAGAGCAAGAATGGGCTTCTTTCTATGACCTGGATCTCAAATTGTAGTTAAATGGTCAATATAGTGAAAGATCAGGTTGGTTGTATTGAATTCATTATTGGTCATTATATAAAAAGTGGTGAGTGAAAGAAAGGGAGTGATATGGATTCGGTCGCCGACTTTAGGAATCATAGAGGTGCGAAGGACATGTTGAATCGTCCTAACATCTATCAGTAAAGAGCTAGTCTCTCCAACATGAAAGTGGGCATTGGTGTGGCAAAGAAAGTGATTGGCCGTAACCCAGTTAAAATTAGGATCAGAAACCATGGTATGCAGCTTATCCCCAGTGGTGGCCGTAGCCTGATCATCTACCTCTTAAAATCAAGGGTCCAGTGTGGCCCTCCAGGATCTTCCAAACGTGCGACAAGAACGCTTGCTTCTATCCATTAATAGAAAAAGCAAGGAACAAGAGGAAGGAAGCAAAGGGAAGGAGAGGTGTGAAGAAAAACTGCTTAATTTGGCCTCAATTTAAAGAATTGGCCATATTGTCCAGGATGATCGTAGGAACATCCGGGCAGATTCGGTGTAATTATTACAGCCAGATGATTGGTCAAAAAAGGTAGTCTGATCATCCGGGATGATCAGATATCTTCTGGGATGATTAGACACATGCGATCGTCCCAAGGAGTCAGGCCGGACGACCATTGAAAAAGTAGATTTTTCAGGAAGATTATGTGGATCGTCCAGGATGATGCTCAATAATGAATCATATCGACCAAATTTAAAACATTTTAAATCATATGCCATGTGTATCATCCAGGACGAACAGTGGATTGTCCAGAATGATTGCCAAAAATGGATCATCCCAGGCGAATTTATAGATTTTAAATGTGCTGACACATGTATCGTCTAAGACAAACAGGTGTATCGGACAGAATGATTACTAAAAATCGCATCGTCCAAGACAAAAATTTATCGGCTAGGACTATCAACATGATTGTAGCAGAGGACAAACATATCATCCTGGAGGATAATGGATCGTCCAGGATGATGAAGAGCAGAAAAGTCAAAATATTTAGCAGATGGAGTTTTTGAAGAAAGATGAGCAGATTGTCCAGGACGATATAAATATCATCCAGGATGATGTGACAAAAATTTGAAATTAGAGGATGGATGGAGGTGATCAGGGAAGGCCTAAAAACCATAAAATCAACTAAAAACAACAACGATAAAACACGAAAAAGACATAAAAACTAGCAATGAAATAAATTTTAAAAAAAAAATACAATCAAGCCATGAACATGATATAGTCTCCATGTGATTGATTTTAAAAATTTGTAAGTTAATAAGTTAACTAGACAAAAAATCAAAAAAATGGTAAAATATCTGATCATGTTAACCCTAAGCTCGGACTTCTTTTCGGGCAAAATCATCTTTTGAAATCAAAATGCCTAACTCAGAAAAATCAATTATATAAGAAAAAGAGATATAATCAAGACTTGGTTTCAGAAAAATATCTTATAGAATAATGTATAAAAGTAGTTTGTTACAATCGCGAAATTTGAAATCAAGTCCTTGAAAATCTCAAGTGATACATGAAATCTTCTAAGTTTCAAGAGTTAGAAGAAAGGAAGATAGCTTGCTTTTTGATGGGTTAATTTTATGCCTCTTGTCCATTGAATGGTGCACTTTGTGCATCTTTTGATATACTTTGTGTGTGTGTGTGTGTGAATTTGAAATCAAGTCCTTGAAAATCTCAAGTGATACATGAAATCTTCTAAGTTTCAAGAGTTAGAAGAAAGGAAGATAGCTTGCTTTTTGATGGGTTAATTTTATGCCTCTTGTCCATTGAATGGTGCACTTTGTGCATCTTTTGATATACTTTGTGTGTGTGTGTGTGTGTGTGGCATCATTGTGCATCTATTGATGCCACTTTTTTAATTTATTTTTTGCAAGCTAGATCCCTTTTTAAAAATTCTTAAATATTCTCAGTTGTGATTCAATATTTCAGATATTAGAGAAGAAAAACTCACTCTCTGATATATGGAAGAATGAATCACAAAATAGAATAAAAAATCATATGATAAATTCAATTACATGATTACAAAAATATGAAGGTAAAATAAACACTTTGAATATTATTTATATAAAATATATTACTATAATAAGATAGAAAAGATCTCACTTTCAAAATCCATTTATTAATGTGAGATAAGTTTTTAGTTAGAAAAGGAAAATTTCACCACTAAAAGAAGTTAGAGAGAAGTAAACAATTAACAATGTTTTCCCCTTTTAACTGATTTTGAGATGTCAATCTTTGTCTTACATATTTCCAAAAATAAAAATAAGGCATAACATATCAATTCAGCAATGATTAGAAAAAAATCATATAAAAAAATCAAGTAACAAACAAAAACAAATAAAAAAATGAATAGTATAACAAAAGAAAAATAGATCATAAATCAATAAAAAATAAGTTAATGCATTTATGTCAATAACAGCCAATCTGGTCTTTAAAG